>NW_011109666.1:0-407 GCF_000146605.3 Meleagris gallopavo
GTGAACTACTTGTATGACAGTTCACAATGCTTTTTCTGCTAATCTAATATGTAGTACCTCTGTGATTAACTGATTTTTACTTCTCATTTTTATTAGGACACTATTGCATAGACTTCTTTGGCAGTACCATGACATAAAGATTTGTCTGTTGAGCCTAAACACATTTACCTTCTGAAAATTGATTAATTTAATCTAGAGATTTATAGGTCATTTGATGAATGATGAAATTATATGGTCAGCTTGAAAAGTAAGGCATTTATATAAAGGAGTTTACTCTTGATATGACTCACTGACCTAAGAAGTCAAAGCACTGCAGGGATATTAAGAATATAAAAACAAATGTTTTAATAAATTAAAGTAATGAAAGAATACAGGAAATACAGACTTGTTTGTCCTAACTGAAACAG
>NW_011109667.1:0-539 GCF_000146605.3 Meleagris gallopavo
CTAAGTAGCAGAATATGTTTTTATTTAATCTTTTCATTAGTTTATTGTTTTGCCTTAAAAGCTACAGAATTGCAAAGTTCATTCACCTTCTGTACAACCACATGAGTGAAGGTGAGAGCATGTCTTCATCTCTAGAGATTGTTGAGGTGTAAGCAATCTCAAAGGAGGGTACGCTACAGAGGAACTATTTTGTATATACTCAGTTGGAGGCCTCTTCCCATTAATGCACCCAAAAGGCGCACGTGAGCTGGTACACCACCAGTTCTCAAGGATTTGCACTGTGTTTTATCAGCTGCGTTTTGATAGCTTAAAATTAGCCATTGGAATATCCTTCATCACAGTCTCAAGTACAGAATAAAAAAAAAGAACCACCAAGAAATGAAATTCTAAGGCACTTTAAGAATGATGGTATACTGAACTGCATCTGAAATTAAACAGCACAGAGCTTTTAGTTAAGGTGATTATGATCAGCTGCTTTTTCATTTACAATTAATGGCATTTACTGGTTTTCTTTCAGCTGACAAAAGAAACCAGAGAAA
>NW_011109668.1:0-310 GCF_000146605.3 Meleagris gallopavo
GGAAAAGCAGCGTTGACTCCTGGTCTCTTTTTCTTCAGACTGGACAGCCTGAGTGTCCTCAGCCTCTTCTCAACATACACTCCTTTAAGCCCCGTTACCAGCTGTATTGCCCTCCTCTGTATGCTATCAAGGATCTTAACATGCTTTTTATACTGTGAACCCCAGAAATGCACACCATACTTAAGGTAAGGCTGCATCAATACTAAATATAACAGGAGAATCAAGTCTTTTTCCCAACTGCTTGTGTTGTGTTTACTGCGCTCCAAAATGTAGTTTGCCCTCTTGGCTGCCAGTGCACACTGCTGATTCG
>NW_011109669.1:0-395 GCF_000146605.3 Meleagris gallopavo
CCATGGCAATAAATGTGCACTGACAATACAATACTGAAATTCATCAACTCACTCTGCCTGCTGTCTCTCTACATAATAACACTGACATTACTAAATAAACAAACAAACAAATAATAGTGCTGATGCAGCATTTGGAGATTAAGTGTAACATTGCCAAAGGAATTAACATACTTTCCTTAAAAAATAAAAATAAAAAAGTAAAAAATTGTTTTAAAAATTGCTGAGCTGCTGCCCCTCTTCCTCCATCCCTCTTTTGTACAGCTCTGAAACTTAACTCATATTTCTAAAAGTGCTTTCAACATTTGCATTGTCTTCAAGTCATTTTAATATAATAGATAAGTCCTTGAATTCTGATAGTCTACAAAGGACAACAACTTATCAAAGCAACACCCCTG
>NW_011109670.1:0-570 GCF_000146605.3 Meleagris gallopavo
TAAAAATGAGTGAGTAATTTTCCATGCAGTTTCATTACAGTATCTTTTTGCCCCAAGGATTATTTACTGTAGATTAATTTTCAGCAATTCTTTGCTACGTAATCAGGGATTTTTAATTGGAGAGGAACTGTTTGAATCAAATAGCGTTTTTATTCCAAATTACCTTCTTCTAACAGAGATCAGCACCACTGCTGAAATCAGCAGTGTACCTGTTAGCCTGCACACACAATTTCTTGTTATATTCTTTTGTTCCAAATGTATTAAACACTGTTCTTACCGTAGTGCTTTAACAAACTATCACTTGAATCACTAATGAAGAAATGGACATTGAATAAAGAGTACGTGATTCACCTTTTCTCATCACTTATAATCTGCAGATTTGTTTTGAGTTGATTGAGAGGGAATTGCAGTACAGAAGGATGGACTCTTGTATGTTCCTAATAATCAGACCTGAAGGGAATGTTGATTATAAATATACTTTACCTGTCTTCCTTTTCAACTTTTTTCTGCAAGTTTTTTGTGTGTGTCCTGGTTCATCGTGGGGGGAATGTAAAAATCCTGAGAGCGTGT
>NW_011109671.1:0-837 GCF_000146605.3 Meleagris gallopavo
TTTTGTCACTAATACATGTCAGTGAAAAATCTGTCTATTAAACTAGTACCACAGTGGTAATGTTGGTAACATCAACACAAATAAACTGAGCCCTGTGCTAAACTAAGGGAGTGTCTGCAAAAAACAAAAAAAGGACCACAAAAAACCCCACACCAAAACAAACAGAGAACTCTGATATGTGCTGGTAATAGCTGGTTGCACTCTACATGAACTGAAGGATTGGACCTCCCATTGTGGGGGTAACTTCTGGATGCCATGTCCTCATGTATTGTAAACACTAGGAAGTACAGAGAATCTGTGATGATGAGCAGGAATGCAGCGGTGGATTGTCTCTCAAAGATGACAAAGGGCATCTTGACTTTAAACTGAGTTTTAGTTATAGGGTTGTTGTTTTGTGTTTTGTTAATAAACCCTTTTGATGAGAGTTAACTTGCTGGAACAACTGTTTATGTTGGTTTTTTAGTGGCCTAAGACTTGTGACCTTAACTGCCAAAAAAGCAAACAACAAACCTCAGTAGATGGCATACAGTCAAGCAGTGGCAGGATAAGATCAAGAACTCACTGCTATAGAAATGCTGCCTTAAATCATTGTTGCAAAATATAATATGGTACATATTAATCAGACAATCAGCATTGTGGTCTTAGATTCTTTGTAGCTGTTCCAGTTAACTCGTTCACCTTTCCTGTAGTTTGTAATACCACTAGTACAATTTTCTCAATATCCTAAGACTTTATTCCTGTCTTTATTCAAATGTTAAGCTTGCTAGATGTCAAATGCCCGCACTTCCATTGTGGGATCAAGACTCTTGATTTAGTCCTATCTTTGAATAACTCTCC
>NW_011109672.1:0-591 GCF_000146605.3 Meleagris gallopavo
GCTCCCTCAGTTTTGTAGTTCTCACACGGTGCTGTGTGGTGTGGGACGTCCCCTGGGCCGGCTCAGGTCAGCTCTCCTGGCCCTGTTCCCTCCCAGCCCCTCGCTAGCAGAGCGCAGTGAGGAGCTGAAGCATCCTTGGCTCCATACTGCACAGCAACAGCTGAAACATCAGTGTTCTGTCAGCAGCTTCTTTCTCTTAAAAGCCAAAACACAGCATCGTATCACATGCTATGAAGAAAATCCACTCTGTCCCACCTGAAACCAGGACAGTGCCTAATTTGATAACTTCTGGGTAACATTTTCAGGTAGACTGCTTTTATTTTCCAGAGCCTTTCTTGATAAGGGTTTAGTCCTTCCAAAAACGTCAAGATCGGTCCCGCTTTTTGTGTGTATTTACTTATCTTTACTGCAAACCATTCACGTGGTGCTTCATATTCTCATTTGTCAGCAGAATGACACAGTTGAAGCACCTTTTGCTTCAGTGGTATGATTTTAGCCTGAAGATGGAAGGATCGAGGAGTTCTTCAGCTCTTGCATTTATTCTTCTTTAAGACACATATTGCTTTTCCCTAGTAATAACAGACAAGGCCC
>NW_011109673.1:0-475 GCF_000146605.3 Meleagris gallopavo
CCTGACACCGACACAGGGAAACGGTTCCCGTGCAGAAGCCGCCCTGCGCAGGCAGAGCAGCTCTAAGCTGAGATTCCTGCCTTTACTGAAGTTGCGCTCTCAAGTCTGAAGCTTGTGCCTACCTGAAAGCCATGCTTGCCTCTCCACCAGGGGCTCAGCTCCTTTGCTGGCATAGCAATAACGCACACGATGTCTCCCACCTGCAAGAGATTGCAACGTCAATCCCAGCTTCAGCACGGCTGGGAGGAAAGCACGGCTCAAATGACTGCATCCTTCTGCATTGCCAAATACTGTCGAGCTGGAGAGCAATTGCACCAGTGCAGCTCTTAAGGCATTTGCCGTTGTACAACTGAATTTGGAGGTAGAAGAGTCACTGTGTTACACAGCAGCAGGCTCTCTGCCAAAGGGGATGGAAGAGCTCCAATTATCAACAGACATAAGTCAGCAGAACAGATCCTGAACAGATCTACACGCT
>NW_011109674.1:0-475 GCF_000146605.3 Meleagris gallopavo
CTGTCAACTGAGCAGCTTTATTCCTCCATCCCCACCTGCCCCTGTTCGGAAGTTCACTGCTGTCCTGTGGCTCTCCTTCCCCCGTTAAAGCTGATGTTGCCTGATGTGGTCTCTGGGTGGAGGAGGAGTGATATCTTGGCATGAACATGCCCTATAAACAAAAATAAATCTTCATGGAAATACATGGGATGCACAGCCCTTGGGGGGGAGGCATTAAACCAAAGCAAATTCTGCATTTGGTACAACTGCAGGAATTGCTCAGAGAGAGTTTCTTGGTTATAGCAATAATTGAAGTTTCAGATCTTTGTTACAGCTCCCATTTGTGCTGACTTGACTTCATTTCCATTCCTTTCCTACTTCACCATTGATCTATCCTATGAAGTCTCTATGTGCGTGTGTGTCCTGAGTTGCCAGTCCAACAACCCTGGCGATGAGTTGCTGATCCTGTGAATCACAGAGCTCTTAAGCTCTCTCA
>NW_011109675.1:0-455 GCF_000146605.3 Meleagris gallopavo
TTTATTATTCTACCTGAAAACCCCAAACAAATAAACAAACAAAAAAAAACAAAACAAAAACAAAAAACAAACTCAAAGAAACAAAAAAGTGGAATAAAAACAAACTTTAAATAAAATTCTTAGGTACATTGTAAAAAGGGTGAATCAGTTCAGTGAAAGACTTTTTTTATCTTCTGCTGAGAGATCATGGTAATGTTGGTCTGATTGCTTGTTTTTCAGTGAGTCACTACCGTATACAGATACATATATATATATATATTTCTTCTTAAATATTACACTATTTTATGCTACTTTTTTCCTTTTTTTTGTCTTCTTTTTTCCTTTTTTGCCCAATCCCTCTCCCCTACACCCACATCCTGCCACAGGCAGGAGGCGCTTCATGCTGACATTAAAGAACCAAACCATCCATGGATTTTCATCAAAGCATGTTTCATTTGAACCTTATTTCAATAGAA
>NW_011109676.1:0-540 GCF_000146605.3 Meleagris gallopavo
CAGAGAACTACTTTGAGCAATGGTCTGTTATGCATAAAACCAGACCTTCTCACTTCTTTCTTCCTTCAGAGCCAAACCATGAAAGGCATGCACCCAAATACAGAATTGAACCCTTACAATTCTCTCCTAGAGTCCAATATAGAAAAACACATTCATAACTGAACTGGGGATATTTCAAAGCAATATAATGTATTTCTGTTTATTTCTTTTCTTTTCCTTTTTTCCTTTTTTCTTTTTTCTTTTTTTTCTTGGTAGTTCTTGATTTATATGCATTTAGACATGACATAAAAAGCCTACCAAAAGGTATTTGACTCATCACTGAAAGACACAGCTGCTACCTTGTCTTCTAACCAAAACAAATGTGGTCCAGTATCTAAACAAGAGGGAGTCTCTGTCTCATTTCATGTCTCTTCAGTTATTTTTTCTGCTGTAAAAAAACTTCAACAAAGATGAATATTACTCCACTCCACAATGGCAGCATATAAAACTTGAATTCTCAAAATGAGATGTAAAGTAATGTATGGGACTGCTGAATCACGG
>NW_011109677.1:0-310 GCF_000146605.3 Meleagris gallopavo
AGGCTTCTCCTTGTCAAAACTGTTGATTTCTTTTTTCCCCTCTTGAATTGCTTCACAAGGGTTTTGTATAGAAACATGAGCAGTGGGCAGCCAGCATTCCTCTGGAACAGAAATGTTTTGTGCTATTGATGAAATCAGGAGTGGGATTTGAAAAGACCTCTAAGATCATCCAGTCCAACCATCCCCAGTGAATAGAAACAGAAATATTGAAGTTGGTAAAGACCTCCAAAACCATCTAGTCCAACCACCAATCCACTCACCATCATGCCCACTAAACCATAGAACCACAGACTCATTAAGGTTGGTAAAG
>NW_011109678.1:0-451 GCF_000146605.3 Meleagris gallopavo
GGTTGGTCTGGGAACAGTGCTCTGTAAGGATGGCTTTTCTTAGGTGCCCTAGGCCTTTTTGTTTCAAACACTGGATTTTATGTATTTAATCATCATCAAGCAAAGTGATTGGGTACAGACTATTTTGAGTAACTACTGTCTGTGCTATCACAACCCACTCAGGGCCCCAAGAGACACTGATGAACAGAAAAAGATTCACATTTTGAAGATCTGTTCAAAGAACACTGTGTTTTAAAACAAGCAAAACTGTTCAGAGACTTCATGAAAATGTGGAAAATGCTGTCTCTCTCTGCTTTGAGCACCAGAAGATTAGTAGCTATGAAGAAAGCATCAATTATGTTGAGCACGAGGTAAAATCAATACCTGAAACATCCTTCAAAAGCAGAACTGAAAAATTAATGTCCTTTTTATGTCATGTAGCAGAAAAAGTTTCTGCTTTAGCTGAACAGGT
>NW_011109679.1:0-762 GCF_000146605.3 Meleagris gallopavo
TTTTGATCACATCAGACACTGCGAGCAGACCTCAAATGTCAAACCCAAATAATAGAGTACAAAGCAAGCGGCATGAAATTTGTATTATCTGTACTGGGTGTGATCAAATGTGAACAAATGTATGATTCCCAAACACAATAAACACTGAAAGTTTAAAGAGGAACTAGCTAAAAACATAGGCGATATTGGTGTTTTCTGTATGTAAAAGACTTTCAAAGTTTTATGACAAAACAGAGCCATCCAATGAGTTGTATCTTCTCAGACTCTTGGAAAGGGAAATCTTATTTGCATAAGAATATAACCTTGTGTAATCTTTAACCTTGTACAGGAGTCAGAACAAGAGAACACAGAATAATCCCCACATTACAGCATATTATGGCTACACTAGCAGAGGACACGTAGTAAATCAACTATAGAAAAGCATAACAAGGTTGTTTTCTTTCATAGTATGTGCAAAAATGACAATCAAAATACTTTATAAAGGTGTGTTAAGGATCAACAGAACTTATTTTGATGTAACTTAACCATTTGGTTACTCTCCATTTTAAGAACTAATTCCCAGCACCCTTGAGTGCCTCTTGTGTGGAAGTGACAATTTCAACACAGTCTCAAGTGAGACTACATGGAGAATGATGAGCCTTTGATTTATGCAAGAGGCATGCAATATTAAAGCATAAATAAAAATACAATCAAAGTAAGGTTAGAGTCGACTATTGCCTTGAAAATGCAGCTAAGTAATGTCACAAAGTAAACAGAAAAAAA
>NW_011109680.1:0-1805 GCF_000146605.3 Meleagris gallopavo
CAGTATCTATCCGAGTAGCAGCATGAGCACAGCATTTCCGGTTGCCATCCCAGGGCTGCTAAGAAAAGTAGGGTATCGTCTCGGTGGGGAATTCTAAACAGGTCACCCATTACAAAGAAGGATAGATCCATGATGCTTAATTGTTCTGTTCAGCACCGCTACTATTCGAGAAGTTGCCCGCATGGTTCAGTTCCAGCACAGCGTCAGTAGGTGGTGCTCTGACTGTCACAGGCTGGCTTGGCTGCGATGGTGTCAGATCCTCTCTCTGCTCAGGAGATGAAAAAATAATCTCCGTTTGGTTGGATGTTTTGTTGATTTGTTATGTGTTTGTTTTAAGTAAGCCATCCCATCTGCTTCCAGTTTTGCACTTCCTTACCCGAGGAATGTGAGCCATTATCACTTTTAGGTAACATCAGCAGTAGGTGGATTTGAGAACCACCACGTCAGTCGCCTTCACAAAGTACTTTTCCCAACCGCTTCCTGAGGGCTTAGTTGATTTAAGCAAGGCCAAGGCTACTTCCACTCCTGAGAGGATGTACGGACATCTCGCAGAGGATTGAATCCCTTTGCCAGCAGGTGTTCCCCTCACTGATCTGTAGAGGTGGTTCTCCAGCAGGCTGCTCTGCTGGCAGCTGCAGTCTGCGATTAGGCTCGCTGTGTTTGTGTGTTATGGGCTGCATTCAGTGTTCTTCAGTGAACCAGGTATTTCTCTGCACCTCCTGTTGGATGGCCGTTCCATTTTCTAACGGTTTTTCTGCAGCTCTTTCCTGGGTAGCAGTCCTCTTTAGGCGTGCTTCCAGTCAATCAAAAGATCCCCCAGTTGGCAGAGGCTGTCCTTGTATTTTCTCATCTTGCTTCACCACTCAGTCCTCCAATAAAACTCCCCTCTCCCATTTCTCATCTATCACTGTTCAGTTTCTTTAACTGCAGCTAACTTAGGCAATAAGCACTAATTCTGCTGCCTCTGTTTGCCTCAACTGTGTAGAGGCACTGCCTTTAATTACAGTGCAATTTCTTGGTCCAATTTCACATCTCCAACCCCCTTGCCACATACAGGGCCACCAACCTCCACATTTAATACTAGACCAGGTTGCCCAGGGCCCCATCCAACCTGTCCTTGAACATCTCCTGGGATGGGGCATCCACAGCCTCTTTGGGCAACTGCTACAGAACTTCTCCACCTTTTCTGTAAAGAAGTTCCCCCTGACATCCTACCTAAATCTTCCCTCCCTCAACTTCAAAGCATTTCCCCTTGTCCTGCTGTTGCCTACCCTTTCAAAGAGTTGACTTCCCTCACACCTTTTTTCCAGGGTTCCCTTTAGGCCCTGGCAGGCTGCAATGTGGTCACCCCACAGCCTTCTCTACTCCAGGCTGAACAAGCCCAGCTCCCTCAGCCTGTCTTCATAGGGGAGGTGCTCCAGTCCCCTGATCATCTTTGAGGCTCTCCTCTGGACCCTCTCCAACAGCTCCCTGTCTTTCTTGTACTGGGGGCTCCAGATCTGGACGCAGTGCTGCAGATGGAGCCTCACGAGGGCAGAGTAGAGAGGGACAATCACCTCCCTGTCCCTGCTGGCCGCCCCTCTTCTGATGGAGCCCAGGATACCGTTTGCTTTCCAATCTGCCAGAGCACACTGCTGGCTCATGTGAAGCTTTTCATCCATCAGGACCCTCGTAGCGCAGCAGAAATAATGAGGAATATCAGCCGTTTCTCATCCAGGGAGAACCGGTGCAGTTCTCCTTTGCTTCATATGTTACTTCCAAACCTGACATCATGCTGATAACACCTTTCCCCTTTTTCACCCTTT
>NW_011109681.1:0-462 GCF_000146605.3 Meleagris gallopavo
TCTCCCACCCCAGAAGCAGCATGCTCACTTCTTCCTCCAGGACAATGCCTAGGGAACCATCCTGACCCGGGTGAATCTCATGGAGCAGCCAAGTTCTAACAAGGCTGTATGGTACACACAAGAATAAGATGTTTCAATTGCTCAGCTTTGTCATGAAAAAGCAGTTTTTTTGTGGGAGGAAAACCATCTTTACTAAATGTATCCATCCTCCAAATGTTGGGGGCAGTACTGACTCTAAAATAAAGTTTTATCCACCAGTTAACATGGCAAAATGGCTGTCTTTTGCCCTAGTCTTATTCAAAATTATTTTCCAATTACTTCTGTTAAAACAAAACAAAACCAAACTAAACCAACAAACCACACGTATTCTGAGATAAAAAATACCACATGGGAAATATCTGTGCTATTGAAGCTTGAGTAGAAGCCTGGCACTGTTGAATCGTATCATAGAATCACAGAATG
>NW_011109682.1:0-463 GCF_000146605.3 Meleagris gallopavo
TAGAGAACAACGTTCTCTTACTGAAGAGACAAAGGCAACTGACCCAGGATATCACCAGGTCTTCTCCAAGGCTTGTAGCTCGGACAAATACACAGCTTGGGCTTCAAGCCTGCTAAGAACCTTCCTTTGTGGTCAGTACAGAGAAACTCCTCCCCTGTCCACAAACTGGTTACTCAGGGAAACTGATGCCTGCTAGGTGTTCTGTGACTCAGAAAAAAAGATTCTGTTCCGGATTGTTTCTGTTTGGTTGGCTTTTAAACGCAGTAAGGATATAACAATACCTTTCAAGTGCCTCTCTGCACTGACGGACATCTCCCGAAGCAAATTTCATTGTAGTAAAGCTAGAACGAGCCAGTAGATGGCTGCTCTTGATAGCTCTCCAATTCTTGGCATTTGATTCCAAGTCCTGGGCTGATTCAAGGTATTCCTAAAAGAACAAAGTTCATCAGAGGATGAGGAACCA
>NW_011109683.1:0-964 GCF_000146605.3 Meleagris gallopavo
AAGTTACAGAATAAAATGCATTATGTTCTACTTCTTCAAACCAATTGCTCTTTTTCATATCTACTGCAGAAACAACACCGCATTCCCACAGTTACAGAGCTCTCCTATGCCACGTGCTGGTGTAATACCTCTAAGCCACAATATCGATGGGTTCAGCAAAGCTCACGGCAACAGGCTTTGGTCATCCTCAGGTCACCTGCATGATGAGAGAGACAACAAGAAAAAAGTACAAGGTAGGAGTCACCTTTTTTTCTTCTGGTCAGCATGCCATAACTCAACCTTCCATCCTAAGGCTTGTGTCTTGATAGGGATGTTCCCTTCACCTCACACCTTTAGCACAACACCTGCTGTTGGGATTCCCACCACAGAAGAAGTATTAGTGCCACTCCTTGCTCCTTGCTGCTAGGATGGGGTGTTTGAAAACTGATGCACGTGCCGTGATCACATCTCTCTTGCAGGAAGAAAGTGCTGAGCAAAAAGAATGTTTGGGCCAGGTGACCTCAGGAGTCTGGCTGTTTTGGATGACGGCAGCTGATGGAAACAGGTATTCTTGTAGCTCTTCAGCTTTGAACACGAGTCAGGTGTGCTGTAGCAAGAGCCACTAGGCTCTGAAATGCCTTTCAACATGCACACTGCCTCTTTCTGTCCTGCCCTGCCATCTTTGTTCCTTTTTGATGCAGGAATTTTTACTGGCATGTACTGGGCTTGTTCAGTCGGTGCTCTTGGAGCACTGTGCAGTGACGAGGTCGGAGGTAATAACACCTGCTGGCAGATGAGGAAAACACCGTTGGACAGAGGTGAGGAGAGAATAAAACACGACAGCTGAGCTGCCTGCAAAGAGCTGCTGGGGGAAGCGTGATGCCAACTCTGAATTTGATCCGATAGCCTGCTGTGCACGTTCTACGTTTATCCCGCCTCCATCTTTCCACAGCCACACACGGGGCTCTGGGCAGCGGACGTCTAT
>NW_011109684.1:0-373 GCF_000146605.3 Meleagris gallopavo
TTCTGCTTCCTTCTCCAGTACTGAGTCTCTTCCCAGGCAGGTATGATTGCCAGCTGAACTGCTTGCTGTCTGAACTTGTGTCCTGAGGCCTGGGCTCACGACTCGACTGCAGCAAATTGTTTCCACTTAGAGAAGCCCCAGACATCTCCCATTAGCTTACCAGCTCCCAGGGAGGAGCCACTTGATTATAAACTGCCACCTTCAAGCTGTTTGGAAGTGCCCATTGTTTGAAAGGCTGACTAATGCAGTTTTTGGCTACAGGAAATTTTGGATGTGGATAGCAGATCAAGTATTGTGATTTGGTAAAGATGTATTTCTGGGTACGTTTCTTCCCATCCTCTATGTATATATGTTTAACGAATCAGGATGAATC
>NW_011109685.1:0-315 GCF_000146605.3 Meleagris gallopavo
TAACTCTCAGCTGGCCATATCCTGCCAGATTTGCAAGCAAAGCCTGCCAAGCCATCTCAACAAAAATGTAGCTTTAAATATTATAAATGATGCTGCATTTTACTGTGGAAATGTTTCCTGAAAAGGCTGTTCCAAAACATCCTTTATTGTTGGGGGAGGGGAGCAAAAGGGGCCTGGGAGAGGGAGGAGGGAGGAAAAAAGAGCTACTTTTAATAGATTTTTTTTTTCTTTTGAGGCCAGAGATTCATTTCACATCATTCTGCAAGACCAAATGGATTATTTTTTTTCCCAGTAACTATAAAACATTACAGTAAT
>NW_011109686.1:0-596 GCF_000146605.3 Meleagris gallopavo
CAGGGTCTGTGCTGGGTCCGGTCTTGTTCAACATCTTCATCAATGACCTTGATGAGGGGATAGCGGCCACCCTCAGCAAGTTTGCTGATGATACGAAGTTGGGAGGATTGGCTGACACGCCTGAAGGCTGTGCTGCCATTCAGTGAGACCTGGACAGGCTGGAGAGCTGGGCAGTAAGAAACCAGATGAGGTTCAACACAAGCAAGTGTAGGGTCTTACACCTAAGGGAGGAATAATTGCATGCACCAATACAGGGCTGGGGGGATGAGCTGCTGGAGAGGAGCTCTGCAGAGAGGGACCTGGGGCGTCCTGGTGGACGACAGGTTGGCCATGAGCCAGCAGTGTGCCCTCGTGGCCAAAAAGGCCAATGGCATTCTGGGGTGCATTAAGAAGAGCGTGTCCAGCAGGTCGAGGGAGGTGATCCTCCCCCTCTACTCTGCCCTGGTAAGGCCTCATCTGGAGTACTGTGTCCAGTTCTGGGCTCCCCAGTACAAAAAAGACAGGGATCTCTTGGAAAGAGTCCAGCGGAGGGCCACAAAGATGGTGAAGGGCCTGGAGCATCTCCCCTATGAAGAAAGGCTAAGTGAACTGGGTCT
>NW_011109687.1:0-518 GCF_000146605.3 Meleagris gallopavo
CCACAACCAAAGAATGTAAGTAACCAAAGAGGTGTGTATCATAAAGACAAGCAGAGCTGCAGTGAGAGGCCTACCTGCCACGTGGTGCTGAGCTCCTTTTTGAGGCCCAGTCCCACCGATTTCACTCGAAGGGAGCCCCACTGACTGAGGAAGTAGTTAATGGATCCCACTGAGCTGTAATCAGCTCTGATGAATCCCATTAAATTGAATGAATTTCACCTAGGAAAGACTGTGATAAACGTATTTCATAGAGCCATAGAATATCCCAAGTTGGAAGGGACTCAAGACGACTAACCTCTGGCTCCACACAGCAGCACTCAAACCCTATGTCAAAGTGCCTCCAGATTTTCTTAATTGCTCAAACTAAAAGCTCCCAGATTGTCAGATAAACAGTATTTTAGTTTGCTTTCTAGTAAAAAAAAAGAATTTAAGTCGTACGTGCAAAAATTTGAGGTTCCATCGCTGTAATGTAAGGCAATAACAGACCCTGCTCCTTTTGAATTCGTGTAATTTAATCT
>NW_011109688.1:0-724 GCF_000146605.3 Meleagris gallopavo
CACAATGAGAACATGCAAGCAATAAATTGTAATGGCCTGTCTCACTGTTCATCTTAGAGCAGTTCAGGGCTTTGGCTAAACAAAAGGCCGTGGGCAGTAAGGGCTTCCTCTTTGTAATCCCTTTTCTACTTTGAGCAACATCTGACAGAATATCTGTCCTGATACAAGCCTATAAAATAGGAAGAAATAAGGATCACTGTTTCCTTGACTAGAAAAAAGATGTAATTAAAATGTTCCTCCTTTGTGTCTTCTTACTCTGAGTGCTAAGACTTATTTACAAAAGCACTTTTTGTTACAAAAGTGTCCCAGTGTAACTAAGCAAAATTTATTCTCTCCCTCGTCCTTTTATTTCAATATCTTCAGTACCACTGGTTTGCACAAAACTCCTTTCAGATTAGGCTGCCGATCAATTCAATGTAACACAGCATATTTTTCACACACTGAAAAACAACATTTTTGTATTTGAAGTTGAATTTTTGTCGGTGAGCAAATGCGTATTTCCCCAACTGCTGCTTTGCTATCTTTAAACATTTTTGATTTTATGACAGTTTCATTCTTATAATTGCTCTGGCTTTGCTACAGAAAAAAAGGCTGCTGTTTACTTTCATTGTAGTACTTTTTTTTTCCCTACTTTTTTTGGTAATTAATATACACGGGGACTCTGGGTGACAAAAGAAATCACTGAAGCGATGGTCTGTATATTCTGCTTGTGAAGTGTGCAAAC
>NW_011109689.1:0-485 GCF_000146605.3 Meleagris gallopavo
AAGCTATTTCACAAGTTCTTTTGAAATCCCTTGTGGTTACTGCTTACAAATTGTAGGCCAATATGCTTCCAGAATTTCTCACAACCCTTTTAGCACATATTCTCAACCTGAGTGTCAGTCAGGATTCAGACACAAGTGTGCCACTGTATGCTGTAGAAGCAGAACAGAAGAAGGGAAGTAAAAAAAAACCAAAAAAACAAAAAAACAACACAGATGCAGGAAAAGATGAGCTCCAACTTTGAGAAATGTTGAGAACATTCTCCCTGTATTCAATTTCAATTTTGTACTCTATGGTAGACAAAAATTCTGGACTGTTGTTCTCATTAGTAGTGTCAGCCCCAAACTTTAAAACAACATAAGCTGGCTTATAGAGATGCCCCTGTTCTACACGCTTACTGTTTAAGTTTCAATTTGATAGCATGATGCTCGTCAAGGAGCAGAGCGTCGCTACAGACACACCCTCCAGCAGGTTGGGCTAAGTGAAG
>NW_011109690.1:0-436 GCF_000146605.3 Meleagris gallopavo
AAATAGATTTAGACCTATGTGGTTACAGATAAGTGTCTACAGATGCAAATAGGAAATGTACTTTTATGTGGAACAAGTTATACATTTACATTTCTCTTTCTGCATGTGGAATATCCTGGCCACATGTAAGCAGAAATGCTTTGCTTCTGTAGAGATCTGTAAGAATCCAAGTCCCAATGTGTAACTGATACTGCACTGAAACACAGTATCAAGTAATACTCTTCTCTGTCCTCAGCTTTTCTTCCTGAACAGTTGGCTTGCTCCACTTAATTAAACACTTCCTTGGAAAACAAGATAGGCATTGGAAATGTAATTCTATCATGAAATCATGGTCTTCAGATTAGGAAATCTAAACATTCCCTAATAAAAGACAACAAAAATGAACTTTTGTTGATTTAAAATTAAGAGGAAACTCCAATGTGGTGGAATAAACAAA
>NW_011109691.1:0-818 GCF_000146605.3 Meleagris gallopavo
TGGGGCTCCACGTCTCACAGTGGAGGGGGAACTTTGAGGACAGAGGTCACTGCACTTCTCTTTTACATGTATGACACATGAGGCACTTACTAGAATATGCAATTAACCCTGAGTTCCTAAAATCAGGATGTATTTCTCTCCTCGGAAACACAGTTCCAAATGAACTGTTAGTATAATTTCAGAAATGTCCTTAGGATATTTTATGTACATCTATAACACTAACAGGTGATCTTAGTGCAGGTAGAGTTCCATATAAAAACCCGGGCTTCGTTATCAATGCTGGATTTCATCTTGGTAAGGACGCTTTGAATAGGTGAAATGTAGACAGGCATCAACTCCCAGGTCACCTCGTTCAGTGCATCCTGACGTGGCATTTTGACTCATGTCGTGACCTTCACGCACAACGAATGTGGTACTCAGACATGATTTGAGCCAGAATGTGCTGTGCCCACATTCAGAAGTTGGGATTATACACTGTGCTTACCAAAACCTTGACGTTCTGGGGCCGCCTTCCGTGGGGGTGCTGGGATGGGGGGACGGGCAGCAGCGCAGGAGCCGGGCGAGGGCGTGAGGAAGCGGTGCTCTGCAGGGCCGTGGCTCTGCTGCTGGCCGAGCGCGCTCTGCGCCCGGGGGTGTCCCAGGGGGAGCTCAGAAGATGGGTGCTGGGAAAAGCGGGAGCCTTTCTGCTCCGGCTTCCTGCTGCTCCCGCAGATGGATCCCGGTTCCCGGCGGAGACCCCGGCCGGAGCCCGGAGGCTTCGGGTGTCTTTCTTGCGCACTCTCCCACGCGGTCCCGGAGGGGTGTTGCACGTGGCCTGG
>NW_011109692.1:0-431 GCF_000146605.3 Meleagris gallopavo
CGTAGGCTCAAGATCAAAGTCCAGGGATGAAGGGGAGAGCTGCCATATGCAAGGAAATGCTGTGGGGTTGGTGAAATGAATGTTAGGTGTCATTTGCTGGACGTGTGGTGATGAGACCTCACTCAGGGCCCCCGGGAAAGGGTGGACATTCCGCAATGGGCAGTGGTTTTCTCTGTTCTCAGCAGGGTCTGGCTTCTTTTCAGGGAAACATGGGGAGGGCATTCTCCCTTTGTCTCCAAAAGCTCAGAGTGTGTGGAAACAAGCCCAACCAGCTCCCCTTACCTTGCACTAAGCAGCAGTGAATCCCTTTGCCTCTCAGCTCGCACTGCCCTTCACAATGTGTGCAGCAGAAATGCTCAGGATTTCTGACTTCACTGAACACTCCTGGGCCATGGTAAGTGGGACCAGACTGTGAGGGAAAGAACATCATT
>NW_011109693.1:0-516 GCF_000146605.3 Meleagris gallopavo
TGCTCACACTACTAATATTTTCTTCTCTGAAATGCAGTGTGTAGATCATAACTACCTGTCTGTCCACTTAAACACTTCCATTTCAAACTTGAAGCCCAGGTTTCCAACTTATGGACAATATGTATGCAAGGAAAACTCCCACCTGTATTTGATCTAATCTTCTTTGTAATGAAGGGAAAGAAATGAAAACTTTTATAGTTTATCTGATTGATTATAAGCATCTTTAAGCCAAGAATAATGGCATCTCTGTATCTCTCCCTTGAGTACAGAAGGGAGTTAAGGCTATTTAGCTCAGGTGTAGTACATTTAAACAGTAGACATCCTTATTTGATCAGTGATCATGTTTTCCGATCCTACGTAGATCAAGAAGTGCAATGTTTCTATGTCTTCTTGACAGTACAACTTCAAATGAACTAATAACTGTTGTAGGTAATTTTTCTTCTGCTATTTTTTTCTATCTACTGTAGCTAAAAAGATTATTGTAGAACTGAATCTTCTTAGTACTTGGTGGTATTG
>NW_011109694.1:0-387 GCF_000146605.3 Meleagris gallopavo
TGCAGAAGTACTCTGTAAAGGTGTCTCCATATGTTCACCTTGTTCTTCCCTCTTTCCTTCTGCCTATTTTTGGCCACTGCCAGGAACAGGATCCAGGACCAGATTTTTTTTTTTTTTTTTCTGACATAGTAGTTTGCTTTAATATGTCTTGTTATGTTACCTCCTTCCACTTTCAAAGTGTACTGGAGAGCAAGAGGTACTTTGAAGTCCAGTCACTCTTTATAGGTTACAGAATGAGACCCAGGGGAGGGTCAGAGATTTAGCAAGTAGAGCTTGTCTTAACATAGACAATGAAGTCAGCAATATTCCTTACAAGATTGACTTATTAGCTGCAATAAGCCTTATCGTCTTTCAACTAAATGGCTTTATATCTAATTTACTATCTGA
>NW_011109695.1:0-504 GCF_000146605.3 Meleagris gallopavo
AGACACTCTGAAAAATAATACAGATAATTCTCCAGAAGCATAACATAGAACTGCTCATCCATAACAAACTTGCTCAGAGGTTCATTATGCTTGCTTCCTTTGTTTCTTCACTGTTTCAGTAACTGCTATGCATAAATGTGTGTATACTTGTATGCACAAGAGCAAAGAATTTCTGCTTGAGTGGCAGATAAGGAAAAGTAGGCCTGAAAAAAGAAGGTTTAACTGACTTCGTTAAGGACAGTCACCACAGACCAAAGGTTACTGAATCTTGGCTAGGGAAGAAAGTAAGAAATTAAAGATCTGTGAATGGATTTATTGGTGGTGGCTTCTAAGGTGTGTGGAACCAGAAAACCTTAGTTTATACAAGGGATGAAATTGAATGACTATGGATAAAAGCCACAAGTAGTCAGTGAGAGACAGATTCTCAGCAGAAATGGCTTGGAAGATACCAAGGAAAATAGAGAAGGCATCCAAAATGATAGCCAACAGAATCACTGACTGAAT
>NW_011109696.1:0-832 GCF_000146605.3 Meleagris gallopavo
ATTGTGGAAGTGATCATTGCTGTAAATTCTGTGGCAATTAATCCTTTTAACAGGTTATTTATTAAAGATGTTGGAAGCACTGCTGTACAAAGTGCATTGCAGAGGATACAGCCCACTATCTAAAGAATGCAGTAAAGTTATTCCTCTAAACAACTCAGAAACTGTCTGCTGGTGTGGCTTTTCTGGAGTTCTTTGTAACTCCTTTCTAATTCCTGAGCACCAGTGATCTTTGAATTGCACTCAGGTATCCAGTCAGCAAGTAATGACAGCCTGTGGACAACTGCAGTGTAAAAGTAGAAAATGGCAAGTTCTACCTCCCTTCTTAGTGCTCTGTTTATACGTGCAGAGATCATCTCTCTGCATACAGGGCCAGTGCTTCCTAAGTATGTGGCTTTGTGCTCCCATGCTTTTGTGATTAAATGCACAGCTTCTATAAAACCTTTGCATGAACAACATGTGTTCTCTTATTGGGTGTCAGTGTGTTTTTCAAAGCACAGAGTGGAATAGCTTCAAGCAGGAGTGATGAAAACAGGTGTGAAGTTGCAGTGGAAAGTGTGCATGTTGGGTTTTAATTGGTATCTTCATGTTCCCTTTCTAGGTCTGATGTAGTTGTTCTCTGCTTTTCAATTGCTAATCCTAATTCCCTGAATCATGTGAAACGATGTGGTATCAAGAAATCAAGCACTTCTGTCCTCGTACACCTGTCATTCTGGTGGGCTGCCAACTAGATCTCCGCTATGCAGATCTTGAGGCTGTTAACAGAGCCAGACGGCCCTTGGCAAGGTAAAGTTTAAACAAGAATAGGAATTTAAAATGTAAATCAAATTTAATA
>NW_011109697.1:0-496 GCF_000146605.3 Meleagris gallopavo
AATGTCTGAAAGAAGGACTCACCTGGAAAAGTACAGATGAGGCATTCCATTCAAAAATCTTGCAGCTTGGAATGAATATAAAGGGATTGTTCTTACACATTTTTTCTTAAGGATCTGGTCTTGGCAGAAGTCAGGACATTGGGTTCTAGTGCTTTCTAGATGCACACTGGTTTTCCCACTTTGAAAAAAATCGACATCCAATCACCAGAGAGTGCTTGAATAGAATACCTACCATATTCTTCATACAAGGATACATGAGTCAAACAGATATTAGATGTCCTAATATGTTGTGTCATTTCAATAGATAGAAACATAAGCAGGAAGCTCCTGCTTTTGTGATTGACTTATAATTTATAGTCCTCTTTGAAGCAAAAATTCTTTAACATAAATCCTTTAAAAATCAAGCCTATCATATGCCAAGCCCACTAGTTTGCAATCACTTTTTGCAATTCCTAAATTTGGATAATTCTTTTTTGGATAAATTTCAGTGACATTT
>NW_011109698.1:0-451 GCF_000146605.3 Meleagris gallopavo
TGGTATTACCTAGGGCTTCATTAGCCCTTCCATGTTCAGTTCTTATGCTTTTACTTCCATGGCAGAAAGCTGAAAAGCCCAGCAGTGCAGAGAAGCAGCGGTTAGTGAGGATGTGACAGTCTTTCCTCAGAAACTACGTTTGATCTTGTTTCTTTGCATGATGCTGTAATAGTGATGTTATTTCATTATAAAGATAAAAGAAAATATTTTTAAGTCGCTGATGACTCTATGGCAACATTAAGAGTGTTAAAATGGAATCTGAACAGTGAGGGGAATCCCAAATACGTATACATTTTAAATTTCAATTTTCTGAGTCTATTAAGGTTTAGTAATACTGATGTAGCGACAGCAACTTAAGGTACTACATTTATCAAACTTGCTTTACTATTCCAATTTAAATTCATGATATGAACACTGGATCAATTGTTATGTGACTCTAAGCAGTCACCTG
>NW_011109699.1:0-364 GCF_000146605.3 Meleagris gallopavo
GCTCCACAGCAACAAAAGACAACAGCAAAAAGACAGTGTTCTCTCAGACACCTCAGTGCCCACACCCAGTCCAGAGTATCAGCACGCTCCCTTGTTGGGGTCCTGAATCCACAGCCGCGCCATGGTGATGGAAGGAGCAACTGCTGGGTGTAGTGCTGACAGTGCCGAGATTTTGTCTCTCATCCGTTTCGTGTGACCTAATTGTCACAGGTTGCCATTGCAACTTCCTGGAAAGCAGCGAGAACTGTCTGATGGGGATTGTGCATCGCTGACCAAAAGAAAAAAGCATCTTTTAAGGTGAGGCCGGATCACACCCTGGGCAACCTGATGTAGCTGTGGCGTCACTGTTCATTGCAGGGGAGTT
>NW_011109700.1:0-329 GCF_000146605.3 Meleagris gallopavo
GCAGCTGCACAGCATCAGAACAGAAACTGGGGTTAAAATACTTTTTGGTAGTCCTACTCTTCCCAATACATCAACTGTAACACCAGTGAGTGAAAAAGCTTGTAATTAGCACAGTGTTTCAGGTGCCTCTTTTTTTTCTGACAACTTAAAATACAAAGTGTTTTCCAGTGTTTTGTATATACTTAGTCCTTATGCTTTTAAAAGATCAAGAGGAAAATATGCAATTTTCCTGCAATATAATTGGAAGAAAAAAAGGGAAGGTAAATGGACTGTAAAAATAAAGGACTATAATACATTTTGCCCAAAGTTTCTAAAATACATTCATGTTT
>NW_011109701.1:0-689 GCF_000146605.3 Meleagris gallopavo
CTAGGATCTTCTTTCAGTGCTGATGAAGACAGACTACTCCTTTGGCTGAGATAGGTGACCCATCGTGCCACTGTTTGTGCTTGGGCCACCCCTGTCTTAGGAAGGCGGGTCAGATCTTTCACCCACCCCTGAATCGGCAGAGTGGTCTTGACTATAACTTCAGCCATTTGAGTTATTGGCTCTACTGCCTGCAATGCCGAATAGGCAGCTAATAACTGTTTTTCAATCATACTGTATCTCTCTTCTGCTCCGTGCCAAACCTGAGACCAGAAACCAATGGGGGTCTGAACAGAACTCTGGCGTTGCCACAGGCCCCCAACCAAAGCCATCTTGAGTGATGTGAACGTCCAACTCGGCTGGGATGTAGGATCAAATATACCCAATGCCTGGGCTTGTTAACTGCCAGTTTTGCCGGTTGGAAAGCATCCTGTTCTGTTTCCCCAATCCCATAGCTGCCCCTTTTTGTGAGTCTGTACAGTGGCCTTAGCAGCTGTGCTAGGTGAGGTATAAAGGAATGCCAGTAACCCAATACACCTAGAAACTCTTGCAGCTGCTTCGATGTTGTAGGGACTGGGAACGCCTGAACCTTATCTATGACAGCACTGGGTAGTACTTTGGTCTTTCCTGACCAAACCACCCCCAGGAATTTTACGGACAGGCTCGGACCTTGCACCTTTTGAGGATTTCTT
>NW_011109702.1:0-917 GCF_000146605.3 Meleagris gallopavo
TGCTGTACGTGGTGCCAGCCGAGTACACCGGCATGCTTATCCCGGTCTCCCGCTGCATCCATGCCCTGGCTGAGAGAGGGGACCCGATGGTGCGGGACATGGAAGAACTGGATCCCCATTTCCTCAGCTCCATGTTTCAAGGTAGGAGCAGAAACTCCCCCTGTGAGCTCTGCTGAATGCAGAGGGAGCACCCAGAAGGGAGAGCGGAGGTGCGTGTGCCAGGGCACAGAGTGTCTTGGAGTCTTACTCAGCTTACTCAGCTTACTCAGCACTCCTTTCTCCTTGCAGGCCCACTGCTGACTCCCCAGACACTGCTGGCACGTCTGCTGGTAAGTAGATGCTCCAGAGCCTGGTGCCACAAGCCCCGAGGAGGAAGCAGCATGGCCGAGCGTGCCAGCACCTGCCTCACTCCTGGGGATGCCGTTCTCTTCCCTAGCTTGCAATGTCATGGGCAAAGCTTTTGGCTGCTCCTTGCCCATCAGGACAGAGCCAAGCTGCTTTCTTCTTGGGGGAAGCCACTGCCCTTGCTGCAGAAATGACCCTGTTTCTCCTTGCTCTCGCTCAGGTGGTGGCAGGGAGCCCTTTTGCAGGCAGCGAACTCCAAGCCGCTGCCTTGCTGCTCATGCAAAACCTCCACAGCAGGATCCACAGAGCTGTGGGGGCCATGTGGGCTGCTGAGATCCCCGTGCTGCTGCAGCGTCTCAAAGGTAAAGTGCTGGTGGGGAGGGAGAGGTGCAGTGGGCAAGTGCCCAGGCCAAGCCAGGTTTGCTGCAGCTCTTCTTTGTGGCTTGATTCCAATCAAAGCTCTTTTGCTTCTTGTTGCTGTGCAGGGAAAGATGAGAGCTTCCCGGATTCTGCAGAGTGGGAGCACCATCTGCTAAAGGTACAGCATTGCAGGGAGACACAGTGCAGAGAAG
>NW_011109703.1:0-520 GCF_000146605.3 Meleagris gallopavo
CTACTACCTTAAATTCCAACTTAAAATTATGAGTCTGTTAAAACAGGCATTTGAGTTCTCCAAAGATACTGCACTTCATCAGAGTGGTGGAGGAAATGATCAAACCCATTGCAATCTGAATTCATTCCAGTCCCTAGTTAGGTTTTTAAACACTGCTTTGTCCAGAGTAGATTATAGTTATTTAATCTTAAAGTTTAAAAAAAGTTAAGGACAGTATTTACGGGGCCTAAAATCCAAAAGAGGTGAAACATGGCAGAACACTACATGAAAGAGACAAAAGCTAATGCAGTGAAGTGTGTAATGGTCTAAAAGCAACTTCATAGATTATGCTGTTGAAGTTTTAAATCTGTATATCATATGGAAGAGCAGAGAATGGCCAATATACCTCATTTCTGCAGCAAAAAACATGTTATTTCTACAAAGCACGACAATACTGATTACAAGCAAGAAGAGCGCTTCAGCCTGCTATTAGCTCACAGCATACCATATCCGTGCAGTCATAATGACTAAAATTAACTAG
>NW_011109704.1:0-485 GCF_000146605.3 Meleagris gallopavo
TGACTCATGGTTGGGCTGGCAGTCAATCTTAGCAAATTGGACCCCAGCTCGAATTAGGTCATTAAACCTTTGTTTTTGGGAAACCCTTATGGGTCCCGATCGAGGAGCTCGAATAGACGGCGTCTTGGTTTTAGTCACCAGCAGGACCTCAGCTTCTTCTAACATCCGAATGTTGCGCCTGGTCCGTAGGCGTTCTGTCTCCCCCAGATCAGCAACTATCTGAGCAGCCTGCTGAACTACGGCTTCCGAGGTCACCCAGAGGGTTTAATATTGAAGCCAAGGTCCCACTATAGGTGGGAAGGGGCCGTCTTGTAAATTAAATCTCGCATGCCCGCCGAGAACTTGATCATATCCGGGCTATCATACGAGTCTTCATATATTGCTTCTCTCATGCCTAAGTCGCGAGTGTAGTTTTGTAAGGTCCTCCATGGAGGGACCATAGTCCTATGTTTAATGGATATCTGTTTTATTTGGTCCAGACCATC
>NW_011109705.1:0-388 GCF_000146605.3 Meleagris gallopavo
TCTGAATGGGGAGCAAGGAATCCCTGTTAGTGCGGTACTGCTGTCTGTGCACCATTTTTGTAGCAATCGGTACCTGTTGCTTTTTCACTTGTAGCAACAGATGGATCTTCTGACAGGCCAGGCAAAAACAGACAACTGCTTAACACCTCCTGTGTCTACATCAGCTGTTCCAAAGGCCCATCGATACCCTTTGGGATCCTTAAAGTACCCTCTTCTGAGGTAATCAATACCACGTATACATGGAGCCCCTGGGCCAGTCACAATAGGTTGTTTCTGCCAGTCTTTACCAGTGAGGCTGATTTCGGCCTCCAACATAGTCAGCTCTTGGGAACCTCCAGTCACCCCATGAATATAAATTGATTGTGTCCCTTGGTGACTCGAGGGCATT
>NW_011109706.1:0-430 GCF_000146605.3 Meleagris gallopavo
TTAAACAAAACAAACAAAGTCATTAATTTATCAACAGTCTTAAAAAAACTTACCTTTAAAATTTGGTCTGATTCTAGCATCATACCCTGATGTCCTTCCCATCAATTTGTCCAAAAAATCTGAAGGAGACAGGGTCTGTGAGGGGGATTTTCCAGATCTTGAATCATGTTCTTTACAGAAAGTCATCCTAAATAAATTATCAGCCACCATTAGGTACTATTCAGCTAGTATTTCACTCAAGTCAGGAAAAAAAATTGAAACAATTAATAAAATTGTCTCAATTCACTGAATGCAGCAATTAAGATTTTTATTTATTGAATGATATCATATATTTTTCATCAGGAAACATTATGCTAGAAATAAAAATGAATTTTGGATAGCATGCATGGACACGTTTTGCTGTTCAAAACAAATCCCTCCACTTTAAAAA
>NW_011109707.1:0-568 GCF_000146605.3 Meleagris gallopavo
GAAATCAATACAGCTTTCCTACAGTAGATGCTTGCATTCCACATTAAGTGTACACAGTTAATCCAAGCTCTCTAGTCCTATTCAGGGATCTTCCATGCAAGCCTCCAGGGATGCATTTTCCTGACAGCATGTCAGAAGCTCATATTCAGCAGTCGTGTCCATACTTACTGCCAGCTCTCTTTAAGAATTGTTGCCCCCAGCAAAAACTCTCTCATTCTGCCAAGAGGACCCTGCTATCTTGTTTAATTTATAGGTATGTAAACTGGCTCTCAGTGTAAAGTGACTTGCCTAGAAGGCTCACAGTAGCAGAGCCTGGGAGGAACCATCAAACTCTTAAATACCATTCTGTGTCCTTGCCAGTGGACGATACCTTTACTTACCCTGTAATTTATGTTCCATATGATTCCATATTTTTTGGTTTTCCCTGCTTGGGCTGAGCCTATATGTGCTCTCTCTTTTGGATTTCATATAATCATAGAATCGTTACAGTTGGAGGGGACTTTTAAAGGTCATCTAGTCCAACTCCCATGCAAAGAATAAGAACATGCACAGCTCGATCAGGTTGCCC
>NW_011109708.1:0-413 GCF_000146605.3 Meleagris gallopavo
CCCAGGGTCTGTGCTGGGTCCTGTCTTGTTCAGCATCTTCATCAATGACCTTGATGAGGGGATAATGGCCACCCTCAGCAAGTTTGCTGATGATACGAAGTTGGGAGGATTGGCTGACACGCCTGAAGGCTGCGCTGCCATTCAGCGAGACTTGGACAGGCTGGAGAGCTGGGCAGTAAGAAACAGGATGAGGTTCAACACAAGCAAGTGTAGGGTCTTACACCTAGGGAGGAATAATTGCATGCACCAATACAGGCTGGGGGATGAGCTGCTGGAGAGGAGCTCTGCAGAGAGGGACCTGGGCGTCCTGGTGGACGACAGGTTGGCCATGAGCCAGCAGTGTGCCCTCGTGGCCAAAAGGCCAATGGCATTCTGGGTGCATTAGAAGAGCGTGTCCAGCAGGTCGAGGAGGT
>NW_011109709.1:0-573 GCF_000146605.3 Meleagris gallopavo
CTTTCATTGCAGAGTGCAAGAGATTAAGTTATTCTTCAGGGAGAGGGCGAGCTACTTGGAATCACCTAGTCCATAGTCAGAGCTATTGCAGAAAGCCCCAAGGGGTTATTTTAAAGCACTCTTGCTGACTTCTCAAAGCTGACCTTGCTTTATGAACTGCTTCAGTCTGCTGCTTGTTCAGTGAGTAGTAGGTACGAAAAATGCTCGCTCTTGTCTGTTGGATTCAGAACTGAATTCAGAATAATTACATCTATACTAATTTTGATAGTTCTAAAACTACGGATTTTTTTCCTATTTATTTGTTGAGACTCTCAGCAAATACACGTAAAGAATATATGCTGTGTGCTCTACATGGCAGAAGTCAATACAGACTCGTATCTTCCTTAAGTTAAAGTTAGATGGCATTTAAGGTGGTGCTAGTTTAAGGTGTCATAGTGATGTTGCTCAAGGATTCAGTCTGTCACCTAAACACTTTGATAGTCAAGTTCTTAGTGGGTCATTGTTGCTGAGATTAAACACTTAAATTTTCTTAGTTAAGAAAAAAGAAAAGGACGGCATTGGGAAATGCAGAGG
>NW_011109710.1:0-555 GCF_000146605.3 Meleagris gallopavo
TAGTTAGTTCTTCAAAGTCTCTAGAATACATTTGCCAAACTAATAAGCGTCCCTCTCCAATTGTAAGGAGGTAATGAAAAACTGGTTGTACTGTTGTTGAAATTGTACAAGAGGACAAAAATTTACTACTAAGCACAGTTGCCTCTGCTCAGGTGATTTGATATGGCAGTGGCATAAAGATGCCCAGTTTGCAGC
The DNA here is from genome assembly GCF_000146605.3 of Meleagris gallopavo. Classification (NCBI taxonomy): domain Eukaryota; kingdom Metazoa; phylum Chordata; class Aves; order Galliformes; family Phasianidae; genus Meleagris; species Meleagris gallopavo. Next base: position 196 of record NW_011109710.1, read on the forward strand.
ACATTATCTTAGTACAGCAGCACAGCAGTTTTTCACACTTACAGATCATGGATGGTAGATTCAAAGCAAGGTATTTGCGGACATTCCATAGCTGAAACAGGCAAAAAACCAGGCATTAAATTTGCTTGAACTAAATTTTGCTTAAATATATAAAAACTAGAGAGGGAGAGTGGAGTTAAGAAGAGGTCAATCTCCAGAATAGTTCAGAGATATTTATTTTCTCTATTTCTCTTCTCTTACATGAATCTGCATCACGCTTTCACATGGAAACATTGAACAAAATGATTACAAGCAAACCTCTTCCTGAGTTTGATGTTCCTGTCTTGGTGTTCTGGATTCAAAGCCTGACTTTCCAGTGGG
>NW_011109711.1:0-353 GCF_000146605.3 Meleagris gallopavo
CAGAAATAGTTAAAGTCTATGAAAAGCCCAAACTGTGTTACTCACTGGAGAGAAATGTGTTTGGATCAGAACTCTCCTCTAATTGTCTTTTGCCCAGTTATGGAAAAGACCCCAAAGGCTTTTGTTCTCATTCTGTTTCATGGATTAAAGAACACATTCTGCTAAAAAGAAAAAAAAAAATCTTTACATTTTGCTTTGTTTTTAAAAAAGAAATAAAATATATATTGGTTTTCTATTAAAATTCATTATAGGAGATTTAGCCTTTCCTATTATTTTCTCAGCCAGGTCAGTAAGATTCTGTGCATATTTTGGAACAACACTACCTTTTTTTCTTAGTCAGAAGCACACTTTAT
>NW_011109712.1:0-492 GCF_000146605.3 Meleagris gallopavo
TTGAGAGGCCTCCATCTCCTTCCCTAACACACAGCCAGGAGCTTATCTGGGTTTGGTCCTCCTGGGGCTCTGTTAGCGTCTGATGAGAAACACGAGATTCATATGGCAGAAAGCAAACCTGGGGGGAAGAGGGGGATGGCAGGAATTGTGATTCAGCAGGAAACAAGGAGAAAATTCTTTTAATCCTGTCCTTGTTCCCATTCTGCCTATTAACTTCTTGTTAAATAGATTCTGACTTCCAAAATCCTACCCCCAACCTACGAGTCCTGGGTATGCGATCATTCTGAACGGTGAGCAGTTGTCACTGATGGTTCTTTGGCAGTGCCCCTCTGACCACAAGCATGGCACAACGGACACGAAGCGGTGCTTGGGGCGGCAGAGAGGGATGGGGCCTTGCAGATAATGAGTGTGTCAAACGTTGATTTCACTGTGGGATGAAAAGAGTTCTTCAGGTGCCAGGTGGCTTCCGAGCTCCTGACTGACAGGAAGAGG
>NW_011109713.1:0-671 GCF_000146605.3 Meleagris gallopavo
ACTTGCTACTGGTTTTAGACTTTTGCAAAATAGTTCAGTTTTAATTCTATTTATACTGTATAGAGTAATATGTGAACTTCAAAATATAACTTAAATAAAATTAATTGTTTAATGGCATGTCTTTTTCAGATGAGATCCTGCATTTAATTCCAGTAGGGTTAGTTTCAGTGTATCAGGGGTGATATGTGATTTGGAGGAAAACTGGAGTTCTTTGTTTTTTACAGAAATAAGACGATCACTTTTTTATCACCAAAGAATATATTTTGTCTTAAGATCAATCACTATAATAGCAAATGTTGATAATTTTGATTACTTATGCAAAATATTTTGCTTGGAAAATTAGATGTAGTCAGATATTTGGTTTTTAAAAAAAGTTCCAGGAAGGAAAAAAATACATACATAATAATACAGAGAAGTCATGTTATATATTTGAATTTACTAATTAGAATTGAGATTTGAGAAGTTTTTATGCCATCCATTAAATGGGTATTTTTGAAAGCAGATTTTGACAGTTATAGGGGTATGATATGAATATATACAATTTTCTTTTTTTTTTTAATGGGAAGAAGATAAAACAGAATATCAAGACAACAAAATGACATAAGATTTAGAAATCTCTCTTCACATAGAAAGACTTCAACTGCTGCTGTTTTAAGTCCTTCAAAATTAAG
>NW_011109714.1:0-510 GCF_000146605.3 Meleagris gallopavo
CAGCATGTTTATTGGTGTTCCACAGAAGTAGCAACATTTACAAGCAGAGGAATGCCATCAGCGTATAACTTTTGGTGAGCATACAAATAAAACTTCCTAAGCATTAAATTACTTAAATTTACTAAGACCCTTGAACATAAGTAATTAACACAAAAGTATTGTGGAAAGTAAAAATCAAACTAAAATATGTTGGTGTCATTTCATGTGAAAAAAAAACTTTTAAATCAGAGATACTCATTTCACATCGAGGAAGATCTCCAGCAAGTAGTGATGCTATAAAGACTATGGTATGAAAGTCAAATACATAGTCAATGCAAGTTTTCAAATGTGTATGTCCAAAACAGAAACATATAATTCTGAACTACAAATACATGTATGGAAGAAGGAATGTTCCTTTTCCTTTTATATCCTGGAGTTTCCCATGCTTCTAGCTTGGTCATTGGGGTTATTGGCAATTTGGAAGGATTCATGCGAAAGTATGTAAAGTATCCAGGGTTTTATAATAGTTGA
>NW_011109715.1:0-590 GCF_000146605.3 Meleagris gallopavo
GTTCTTGGAGCTTACAGTAACAACAGGAATAACAAGAGGCTTCAGTAGGCTACAGTTTGTCACTATTGGTGTAAAAACTGTGAAAAAAGTAAGTTCTCTCTCGTTCACTGACACAACCACTTTGTTTTGCTTCTGCTAAGGTGAGCTTACCAAACTGATCCAACGAAGTATAATCTTAAAAATTCAGTTGTATAATTACCAAGTCATTGGTCTAACCTTGGCTGCAGCACTGCAACAAAAAATGTGAAGGTTCTGTTATCCAAACAGTGGCTGAACAGGTTTCTGAGTAAGTTACGAGAAAAAATATTGCATTGGAAGTTTGCTTGAGATTTTTGCAGCTGAACTGAAATGGATGTAGGAAAGACTTGATCAAAGGTGTAAAACCATCAGGGACCTATAAAGCCACAGATAAGAGCTGAAAGTGGAAAGCCTGACAAAAGAAGGCACTTGACACACATACAAATAAATGGTAGGAAAAATTTACTAGCATTCATCATCAGGAACAGATTAGATTTCTCTTGCTAATAGAGTTATTCAAAGCAATGATTCTTTGGCTGCCTAAATAAGATTACTTGAGTCATTATAGACAG
>NW_011109716.1:0-383 GCF_000146605.3 Meleagris gallopavo
TTTTCTTAAGGCTTTGGAATACAGGGCAATCGTATCTCTGGCAAGGCTTCCTCCCTGACAACCACCAACATTCCTGTTTGGACTTACTGTATTAAGACATGTGCTCCCATGCTTCATTACTAGTTTTTTTAAATTGATCTGCCTGGCACACTGGAACAGCAATGCACTCTCCCTCCACACATATGGCAACTTCTGTTTGATATTTTAAATTCCTGGTTGAATACACGCTTTTAGCAGCAGCTTCACTCTGGCACAGTGTTCCTCGTGGACATGAGAAGGGGCAGACACGTTTGCATTTTAAAGTTCAAAAATCATTATTTTAACAAGCATGAGAAATACACATAGAGACTGTCTCACTTTCTTCCTTTCTCTGGAATGTTCTT
>NW_011109717.1:0-472 GCF_000146605.3 Meleagris gallopavo
CCTAATAAATTATCAATTTATTTATTTTCCATATTTGATTGATAGAAGAGTAGGATCTTTAAAAAACTAAGTAGTTTAAAACTTACTCTTAAATGATGCTATCCAACCTTTCCTTTAGTTTAAGAACTCTATCACTAGGGCATCTATTAAAAAAAAAAGGCAAATAGGTAATAGAAGATATCTTTTGTCTTATTTTCTTTGTAATATAGAATATAAGAGGAAAAGATTATCAGTATTTTGGCAGCTCTGAGATGAACTTGGGGAATAAAGCAAAGATACTAGTTGTTCTGTAAAAGAGAATGTGTTGGTAGAATATTGCCTGCCTCCAAGTTTCCAGAATAATAATGTTTCAATTACTGGTATAAAAAGTATTATGTGCGTAGAGCATGCTTGGGTAAATTGAGATAGTGTAAGAAATCAAAGTTCACATTTAATGTAATGACATACTCAGAAAAGTCCAATCCAGAATTGC
>NW_011109718.1:0-568 GCF_000146605.3 Meleagris gallopavo
TCAGGTATTGTCTTCCTGAAAATTTTTGTTAGCCTTAGTTTGGATATATTTATATCTATCTATCTGTATTTATGTGTATATACTTGTATATATGGGTATATATTTAATTGTCTTTGTGTAGACACACTACTGACATTTTTCTATAAGTCTCTGAAAAGATGTAAGCCAACCAGATGCCTTTATTCTGCATGCTGCAAAGTTTTTGTCTGCATGGAATATTTGAATAGAATAATTATTTTATGTTATTATTATTTTATGTTAAATTTGTTCAGGAATGGATCTCTGTTCTTTCCCTTCGTAATTCCTACCATCACTATCATTACATTTCCTCATAATGCTGCTCAGGCAGAAACTGTCAAAATTGAAAATTAATTTGTGAAACGTCTCCAATGTTTATGATGAAATAGCTCTGGGAGAGAAGTAGCAATGCTGTTTGTACTCAGCTAGAGCCAATGTTGCTGTTCTCCAACATTCTTTTATTGCTTTCAGATCCAGTGCAACAGAAGTAAATGCTGTCTCTGCTGTTCCCAGCATTCACAATCATGTGGATTTTGTGAGCGTCCTTTCT
>NW_011109719.1:0-473 GCF_000146605.3 Meleagris gallopavo
CAAAGAGTTCAAAGTCTGCTCTCCTGAAGTCCAGAGCAGCAAGCTTGCTATGCATCCTCTTTGACGCCCTAAGGATCCTGAACTCCACCATTTCGTGGTCACTACAGCCAAGGCTGCCTTTGAGCTTCACATTACTCACAAACCCCTCCTCATTGGTGAGGACAGGGTCCAGCACAGCACCTTTCCTTGTGGGTTCCTGTACCCCTCACTTTTTGAATACAACCCTTAAGTCTCTCTTTCATTTGTGAGATTGAAATTATAATAACTTCTGACTTTGCAATTATAACACGAAGATAAAGATTGTGAGATTGTTATAGAAAGGGGCCAAAAAACAGGAGCATCCTTCCTAGGTCTCAGTCTCTTTCACTCTTGTTAAGCCAGCCTATCCTGCTGACATTATGGTATTTGTCACAGTAAGTGCACTTCAGCTAAAGGATCACTTTACTTTTTTTTTTCTTGTTTAAAGTATAACC
>NW_011109720.1:0-439 GCF_000146605.3 Meleagris gallopavo
GACGGACCACCCGTATGTTGTTTTTTTTTTGCATATTAGCCCTTTCCTACTGCTGTGGGTGTCTGCCATGGCAAAAATGAGACAACCTAAACAGGGTAGTACAAAATATTCCAAGAGATCTTGGAAAAGTGAATCTAATAGTTAAGATCATTAATTTGTTGTTTCATAGCAGTGATCTTCCTGTGTTCTACTCTAGTCCTAGGGCAAAAGCACCCTCAAATGAGAGGAGAAGTTAGATAGTAGGTGACTCACAGGGGGAACTTAGGATAGCAAGGTCCTTTTGTGAGGACTCATTCTATCAATTCACAGACTGAAAGAAACTCCAAGGCAAAAAAATAAATACCAAATACTCCAAAACTTTTCCCTAGATTTGCTTTCAATGTAGGCCTCAGAAACTGGATGTGATTCCCTGCTTTTCAGTAGGCATTCCTCTGGCTTT
>NW_011109721.1:0-491 GCF_000146605.3 Meleagris gallopavo
CTGTCTGTCTGGCCACCCTCTCCAGTTCAAACTGCAGCTCCCTCCCTCTCTCACATCCCCGGAACATCCTTTTTTCGCAGCTGCCAGTGTTGACCTACATAGTGCAGGATGATTTCTGCAGCATTTCCCTGCCAGGCTGTTGGGCTCGCTGCTCTCCAGCCAAGCCAAGTGCTCTCACTCATTCCTGCCCCCGTGGCTGGGGGAGGTTCTGAGTGCTCCCTGGGTGTGGGGCACCTGTGAAGGGGAAGGGTTCGCATGATGTTATTAGGGGAGCAAATAGAATCGGCTAATGTGTTATCCTATAGTGATGCCCTATCCCTGGGGGTGCTAAAGGCTGGGTTGGGTGGAGCTTTAGGCACCCTGGGCTAATGCAGGTATCCCTGCCTGTAGCAGGGGTTGGAACTGGATGGGCTTTATGGTCTCTTTCCCCATCCATTCCATGAGCACTCAAGAAGGATTCAGATTCCAGTGTCTCAAACCATCCTCCTCAG
>NW_011109722.1:0-528 GCF_000146605.3 Meleagris gallopavo
CCAGACTGAGGAGACAGAACCATGCAAAAAAAAAAGAGTTTTGGAATTATCAATTTTAAAAGACATCAAAATCATCATTTTGAATGAATAGCTAAGAAATCTTCAAGATTCTAATAATTATTATTTTTAGTTATACCTTCCCTCCTTTCCCCCCATTTCTCTTGTATATTGCTGGAAGTATTACACTAGTATTTGGTGTCATTATATGTAGATATTCTTTCAATTAAACACAATAAAATTAGATTTCACCAATTAACTCTTCAAGAGTTCTTCTAGCCAGAGATCAATATTCTTGATGCCTGTTGACATATTTGCTTCTTTCCTACACTGACCACTCAGTCTTCAGTTATAAAAACTATAGTGAAAGCAGTTTCTTTGATGTTTTCAAAGGTGGGAAGAAATTTCACATCTCTGTGTGTCATTGAGCTTCAAGGTAAAGAATTTTTATAGTTTGAATAGTGTGCTAATTAGAGCCAATTATAATCCAGCTGACATTCCTTAGAATGAAAAGGTCTCCGCACAAACACT
>NW_011109723.1:0-491 GCF_000146605.3 Meleagris gallopavo
TGGGGTACGGTTTGTGGGCACAGTGGGGGGGGGTTGGGGGTTGGACTCAATGATCTTAGTCTTTTCCAACCTTAATGATCCTGTGAACTGCTGGCAGCCAAGGGCCCAGCTCCCACAGCGACTGCAGCCGCCGCTCTCCTCGGTTGGGTGGCTTTGAGGAGCAGCAGTGCCCAGTCTGGCTGCGTCCTGCTGGCCAGGGCTGTGTGGTGGGGCTCACGCAGCTCTCAGCGCTGCCCCTTCCCAAGGCGAGCTGAGGGATCCCGAGTGGCTGCAGTCCACGGGTGGGATATTTTCCTCAGCTCTGTACGAAGCTTTTGGGCAGTGGGGGAGCAGATTTCTCCCTGCTCTGCAGAACCACAATGTTTCTGTCGTTTCACCTGCCCCCTCCTATGCTGCTGCCCTATAGGATGAAGTGAGCCTGAGAAGAGCCGTGTTCTCCCTTGACTGTAGAAGCCAGGCTAGGATGACCAGCCCAGAGGTAGATATCTGCC
>NW_011109724.1:0-457 GCF_000146605.3 Meleagris gallopavo
AAAAGGAGAGCAAAGTACTGGAGAACAGAGAGAAATACGCTCACAGCCACAGCGAGTCAGCAGCTAGGCTCAGTTTTTCCCCCTGTTGTGTTGGCCAAATGGGCTTTTGGGTCTGAGCTACTCCCATTCTACAACAGTACAACATGCAAGTGTTACATTTATCTTAAGCCTTGGCAGCTGCATATGAAAAAGCACATCTAAAAATACTGGATGGTCAGCGCATCCAACAGAGACAAAAGCCCTGCATCGTGGTGAGAGGCAGGGAAACTTCAAAAAACGCTTCAAAAAACTCTCTTCCCAAGATACCATACAGTACCACTGAGAAGGTGGCAGAATCTGTCAAACACGTATTCATTTTTTCATTATGTATTGCAGTGCACAAATAAGAGTTGTTTTTTGTTTTGTTTTGTTTTTTTCAATTCTAGTTATATTCTATTTAAAAGCCTCAGTTTTTGCT
>NW_011109725.1:0-538 GCF_000146605.3 Meleagris gallopavo
ACCATTCTCTCATACTCCCCCTCTGCTACTATATGTCACATGGCAAACAAAATGTAACAGGATTTTGGTGGGAAGGTTCAACCTCTACTGCCACGCTACCAACATCTGCCTCTGACATCATGGGCAAACATAATATAATAAGAGGCATTACTTTTGGAGCCCTCTTATTTAAATCTGGGTATACATGTGAGAATGTCTGAGCGTTTGGTATCTTTTGTGAGTAGACTTGAAGTGCCAGTTCTCAACTTTGATTTATAAGTCCTTGTTCAACACTGGAGCCTTTCATGTCTGTAAAAACAAACAAACAAAAAAAAAACCAAAAACGTGGACAACTGTTAACCATTAAGTGAATTTGTGGGCCTTCTGTTTGGCTCTTTGTGTGAAGTCGGGGGGAAAAATGGAAGAGAGCAAGTCTCTTTCAGCTGTGAATCATCTATGGTAAGACTAACATGGTATAAATGTAAAAAGAAATGTGTTTCTGCAATACTCTCCCCTCTGTGTATCTTCTCCTAAATGAACAATCTTAAGCCTGCACTTC
>NW_011109726.1:0-470 GCF_000146605.3 Meleagris gallopavo
GAACACTTGCAGCTGCAGAGCTTCCAGCAAGCGTGGTGTGCAGCTGTCTCCTGCTGACCGAGGGAAGGAACTGCATGAGATGAGGTTATGTGGCAGCAAATCTGACTGAAAAAAAAATTAATTAAAGATACTGACTAATGATGAGTTTATTAAGCGATGTATGGAAAGAGTGGTGGATATCATTTGTCCTGATTAAAAAAACAAACAAACAAAAAAAACACATGGATTTTTCTCAAACTATTTTGTCTCGCCAGACTATAGCAGGTGAACTGAAGAAAAAGGAAAATCTATGGAAAGAAATTTGGAGAGCGGAGCTGCCTGTAGTGATGCTACAGATAGGGCTCAACAGAGTTCTCAGAGAGACGTCCCCATCCTTGGGGACATTCGAGGTGAGGCTGGACAGGACTCCAAACACCTGACAGAGCTGTGGGTGTCCCTGTGCATTGCAGAGAATGGGACCTGATGGCCTT
>NW_011109727.1:0-444 GCF_000146605.3 Meleagris gallopavo
CCTGGATTGTTTTCACATAACTGATGAGTGTTTATTTGATGAAAGTCTAATCCCTCAAAGTGTGATTCTGTTATGGAAAGTTCATTTTTAAGACATGGTGAGGAAGTGGTTTTGAAGTATCTGAGCATATCTGGGAGAGGAATATGAGGGCAGGAAAAATGTCCCTGATGGGTATTTACCTTGAAGATTATGGGTTATCCCCTACCTTTATATATTCAAGTCTTTAATATTGTACAGTGTGACTTTTAAGAGCCAATGAAAAAGTCTTTTGTGGTCAGCCTTGATGAGTCTTTTTTTTTCTTTCTGTTCAGTGGAGTATTTGGATATGTACATTCTGCAGAGATCTAAGCAAACCAGAAGTAGAATATGATTGTGACAACTTGCAACACAGCAAGAAAGGAAACAGCACAAGGCCTGAGTCCTGTGGACCAAAGGGTATGTCTC
>NW_011109728.1:0-469 GCF_000146605.3 Meleagris gallopavo
TTATCATTTTGATTAATTATTAATTATACACTTATTTCCTGCCTTTATAACCTCCTTCTCTTATACTGTCAGTTTTGGACACTTTCAAATTACATCACTTATCTCTTCAGATCATATTCTGACTCATTCTTAGGCACATATGTCTATAGCATTATTGCACATCAGTGTAAATGGAAACATTGATTATAAGAATAGATAGCTGTATTTAATGTATTTTAGATGTATACATGTACATTAAGTGTATATCTGTTAACGTAAGTTTAGTGTTCAAATCCATCATAAAAAGATGCATTAAAAGATACATTAAAAGATGAGTGGCCAGCAGGGGGAGGGAGGTGATTGTACCCTTCTACTCGGCTCTTGTGAAGTCCCATCTAGAGTTCTGTGTCCAGGCCTGAGGCCCCCAGTACAGGAAGGATGTGAAGCTCTTGGAGCGGATCCAGGGGAGGGCCTCTAAGGTGATCAGAGG
>NW_011109729.1:0-427 GCF_000146605.3 Meleagris gallopavo
ATGTACACGTATAATTCAGTGAATTATTTTCCATTTTGAATTAAGCATGAGCAAAAACAATTAAAAAATCTTACAACACATGAACAAGACACCCCAGAATTTAGAACAATTCATTAGTTTAGAGTTTGAATCCATTTGATACTATTTCTGACATTTTAATGGTTAATTAGTATCTCCGCAATAGGATTCTTATCAGCACAGTTTTCTGCAATCAAACATCCCAGCTCACGCATCTCCGATGGTGACAATTCATTATGCAAAATGCTGCCTCATGCTTGATCATTCCTGATGATGAGCTATATTCCAGTGTCAGCAAGGACTTGGGGTGGGGAAGCAGCTACTGCTCACGTACAGCCTACAGTTTCATCAGTGATACAGGAGCAATCCTAAATCATCAGATTTGCAGAGCAGCTCACTCTAGCCCTGC
>NW_011109730.1:0-429 GCF_000146605.3 Meleagris gallopavo
TTTAATTCAATGTGTGCCCAGGAAGTCTACATGACTCAAATAGCTTCTGTTGAAAACATTCTCGTGTTTATGACTGTAGTGTCACACAAGTGTTGGCTTGCTATGAATTATGACTTGGTCTGGATTTACCAAAAAAAAGTACTTAATTATTGTTTTGATGACTACGCACATAAGAAATGTCCCAAAATTTAGGAAGAGGATGAAATGGAAAAAAAAAACGCAAGCTAGATTTTAAGCCTATGAAACTGGCATACAGTCTTTAAAAAGATGACTAAGTTATATCCAGCTCGAATCTTTTGTAAGTTTGATATCTCATCTAACATCAACCCAGCATTTAACACACCTTTGTGAAACACAGATCCAGGTCAAGTTTAGAAGTACAGGTGTGCACACCCAACAGCACTCCAGCTACTCACCATGACGCAGCTG
>NW_011109731.1:0-374 GCF_000146605.3 Meleagris gallopavo
CTAATGACAAGCTGATTTATGACAGAAGTCAATGTTTTTCTTATGTTTTCTTGCTCTAGCATCTAATTCACGACCAAAGCCATAGGTAAGGAGTCCATTAATAAAATGCCTAATATTGAATAGAAGAGGCAGAGCTGTGCAAAATTATAACAGCAAAGATAAGCAAGCCTTCTTTATGTCCTGTATTCACACAGTTTTGCTGGAGGTACAGCTTAAATAAAATCCCAATCCTCCTTGCATGCACACACAAACCTCTACTGCTCAAATTAAGCAAACTGTAAACTCCAGCTCTTGGGTAGTGAGAGGATATGGAGCGGAGTCCCAGCACAGCTCATGCACGCGATGCCAGATTCACTCACCTGCCTCACGAGTTA
>NW_011109732.1:0-309 GCF_000146605.3 Meleagris gallopavo
GATGGGTCTCACAAGAGCCAAGTAGAGAGAGACAATCACCTCCCTCTCCCTGCTTTCCACCCCTTTTTTAATGCAGCCCAGAACACAGGCCTTGCTGGCTGCAAGTGCACACAAGGAGACCCACCAGGACTCCCTCGTCCTCCTTCGCAAAGTTCCCCTCCAGCAGGTCAGCCCCCAGCCAGTACTGATGCATTTCCTATTGCTCAGGGAGGTGGAGTTTGGGCAACCTAGTGCATCCAGATCCTAACTGTATTATCTGAGAGTTGTGCTTTGCTAGTCAGGCATCCTCCATCACAGCTGAAGCCGCAG
>NW_011109733.1:0-394 GCF_000146605.3 Meleagris gallopavo
CTTTTGCTGCTCTGAAAGTTAAATGACTAATGTGCATAATTTATTTGAGCATCTGTGCTAAAAACTTGCATATCAAGTTTGAGTTCAATGTGATCAACAATGGCGAAAATTAGGATTTATCATGGAAATGCTGACGGATGTGAACATGTGTAGGCTAAACCGGTGCCTGACAAACCTTCTTATTGTGCGATGCTAATGGTGAAACGCGGGGTGGTTTTTTTTTTCCTGCTGTAATTGCATTCCCCCCCTCCGTCTGCTTAATTTTCCCCTTTTCAAATGTGGTGAGTTGAGCTGCGCTTCGTATTTGGGTTCCTATTTTTTTTTTTCTGTAGTCGGTTGCAGCAGTACTGAGTGTGGAACAGAAGGTGGTGCCGGCAGCATTGCGCTGCTCGCT
>NW_011109734.1:0-350 GCF_000146605.3 Meleagris gallopavo
TTTTTGTTTTCTATTCAGCTAATAAACGACACAAGAAAAATGCAGCTGTGTAGGAGAAACTGCTAAGAATTCTAATGGTACATTCATGATACACGAGCAACAGAAGGGTAGCAGGAAACATACCTAAATAAATAAATAAATAAATAAATGTATTCTAAATAGGAGGTGGTGCATTAAAAATATAATCTCAGTGAAAATACCTCAGCACTGGAATTAAGCAAGCTACTGTGACTTATTTTTTTTCTTAGATTGCGCATTGGCTTGAAATACAGTCAATACAGGCAACTCAAAAAGCAAGAAGTCACCAATTATAAATATTCATTTCATGTGGTAGATAACATTTAGAATCA
>NW_011109735.1:0-458 GCF_000146605.3 Meleagris gallopavo
TGTTGGTTTAGAATAACAAATATTTCAAACACATTTTCTTATGTATTTACTTTCTGTTTCATTGAGCAAAACAAGAATAGTGTGAAAGAACAATACAAGTTAATGTTAAAAGGATTCATAATTTGCTTTTCCTTTGATAGGCAGAAGAGCAATGTCAAATATAATTAAGGTTGCATAACTCTTCCATTCTATCCTCTTTAATTTGCTCAAAGCTTTCTTAACCGATCATTACCCATTCTCAAAGTTTATACTCGTAGTTCTCATCTGAAAATGACTGTTTGGCAGAAATCAATGTAAAAAAAAATATGCCACCAGTTCTTGAGAATGACAAAACTACAAAACAAAACAAAACAAAACTCACAACAATCCCACAAAACCATTATTTCCCCATTAAAAATAACTGCAAACATTCAGACACAGCTTATATTAAAGTATCTTCAAGAGGAGGGTGAGGAACC
>NW_011109736.1:0-424 GCF_000146605.3 Meleagris gallopavo
TTTGAGACTTAGGAATGCTGTCTGAATTTGAATTTGAGGGGACTGCATCTGGAACTGAAAACACATCTGAACTGTGCTTGGGTATGCTGAGAAGGAGATGGAGGAGATGCAGTATGCAAACCACAGATGAGATTGTTCCTACTCCACAATGGGGACATGGGCAGGAAGATGTGGGTGAGCAGGACATTGTCCCCCTAACCAAAACCCTCTCTGTCCCACGGTGCAGGTTCTGGTGTGAGCACCCAGGACATCTGCAGCTCCAGGGCTGAAGGTGAGTGTGAGAATGGGTCCAGAAAATGAAGACACTGTGGGGGAGGAGATGGGAAGTGGGAAAGGAATCTTTCCCAATGAATTCCCAATGTCCAGCCCTGGAGTGCTGATTGTCCGTGCCTTGGATACAAGGTGTTTTTCAACTCATGATGCT
>NW_011109737.1:0-523 GCF_000146605.3 Meleagris gallopavo
CCATACTGATCCTTCATTACAAAACTGTTTTTCACTGGGGAGCCAAATCTTTACTCTAGCTATGAGGCATAGCCTGCTGCCACCATTGATGCCAATTAATTTATCTCTATTGCTTTAATCCTAGTGCAATCAACACGGTTTAAGTGCAGATACTTGTGCCCCTGCATCTAGTAGTAATTCAGTTACATGGGCCTACAAGGGCCATAAGATAAGGACCAGCATTGCTTATCTATTAATAAACATTGACTACATTGGTTGTGGTTAGTGGTAGACCTGTTGATATTAAGGCCTGTTTTCAACCTAAAGGCCTCCAAGAGTACTAAGGGAACAAACATGTTGATCCCATTGGATTATTTACTTGTTTTAACAGAGTGAAAAAAAATAAAGAAAGAAAAGACTACAGTCTATACTGTCAGTACTAGAACTGGAGAAACACCACAGCAGGAATCTGCAGTTTTCAGCCCTCCTAGAGATCCCTGAGCAAAGTTTGAATGACCAATGTCTCAGACTCCAGGCAGTGGTG
>NW_011109738.1:0-319 GCF_000146605.3 Meleagris gallopavo
TTTTCCTGTGAACTTTTCCTTATTATGGTTTGAAAGTTATAGTAAGTTTATAACAATTGTACCATTTACAAGAATTTACTTGCCAATTTCCATCTTATGTTTTATTTTATATATGCTATTGTGCAGTAATTATTATTATTTTTTTTTAATTTGATTGTATACCTGTGTTTCCTTGTTTTCAAGTTATGTATTGGATAACATCTTGAGCGTGCCAGAAATACACTAATAGCAACATTGAAAGTTAACCTATCAGTCTAGTGATAAGTTCAAGAGAGTTTAATATTTTCTGCTTCTCCCAGCTGAAACAATGACATCTCAA
>NW_011109739.1:0-591 GCF_000146605.3 Meleagris gallopavo
CCCCCAACACTACCTACCCTGCTGCCAGCCCCAACAGAAAGCAAGAAGCAGCTCCAGGAAAGGAATGAAAGGCTGATGCACGCTTTTTGTCAATAAGCATCAATAATCTGTTGGCTGTGCCTCAACAGTTTGACTCATGCCCAGGAGAAAGCACTATGTGAGAAGGTTGCTGATAAGCAGCAGCTAGGACCAGTTGCTGCAAAGAGTGTCAACACGCTTTCTTTCTGTTCCTATCTCTTCAGGTTGGTGATGCAGAATCTTAGAATAGAATCAAAGAATAGCCCGAGGTGGAAGGGACTCATAAGGACCATCAAGTCCAATGCCTGGCTCTACACTGGACTGCTCACAGACATGGGATTTGAGTTTTGTATGGTCCTGTGTGATGCCAGAGGTTGGATTCAACAATCCTTGTAGGTTCCTTCTAATGTGGGACACTATGTGATTCTATGAAATTACTTCCCCTATGTAGCAGGAGAAGCATTGCTCTTACCCTCAAAGCTATATCTTGCCACCTCCAGCCACGATATCCTACCTCATCCCACGACTGCTAAACGGGGGAAGAAGCAGTTTATAGAATCATAGAATTGTTTG
>NW_011109740.1:0-443 GCF_000146605.3 Meleagris gallopavo
AAAAGAAAAAATGTTCCTTCAAAGAAGGAAGCCTGTAGCTGATATACCACTCTATCTCCTGAGTGTGACAGTGAAAAAGAAAGGATTTCATTGCACCATGAAAAGGACAAGTCCTTCTGAAACTGTTGTTATCCTCAGATGGGAGCTACTGCGCAAAAATCCATCATGTGAAAATGAGTAACTTGCGCAATTGAAGTCTATGCCCTGAAGCAAAACATGAATGTATGTACACTACACATAATTGGCATAGTAATAGTATCCACTGATATATCTAGGTCTCTACATCAAGCTAAACATCACAGAGCTATAATAAACAACCAAATAAAAAGTGCTGATTAGCAAACTGGATTTATGTTCTTAAGTACCTGATGTGCTGTAAATCAGTTCATACTCATATCCTAAGCAGTACTGTGAAATGTATACCTATTTAAATGACATTTACG
>NW_011109741.1:0-412 GCF_000146605.3 Meleagris gallopavo
ACTTTCTTACATTATATTACAGAAAATCTGCCAAAAAAATCAGTGAAGTAATCCAGACTTATAGTCAATACAGAAATATGCATTTATACATTTTAATTGTTTTTGGTTTCAAGCACACAAACTTAGGATCACATCTGTTTGGTGTTAGAACTCCCTGCATCTGCATGCTATTCTCTGCCTTTTTTGAGCAAGCCCAGAGCACTGGCTGTAAAACATGCTACAGAATAAGAGGGGAGCAAAAAAAGAAAAAAACAAACAAAATACGAACATCAAAAATAGATTTACATAAAGAATAGAACCTTTTTATATGGAAATCCTTTTCTGTATATATATATATATATATATTTATATATATTTATAATCTGTGAAAATGATACATACAAAATACTTATTTCCATATTTACTACTTTTT
>NW_011109742.1:0-455 GCF_000146605.3 Meleagris gallopavo
TCCATCCCATGTAACAGCACTGGAGAGGGAGCAGGAGGGAGCGGGGAAGGACTTGTGTGGGTGGGAGCCCACTGACAGCGTGTGGTGGAGGTGGAGGAGAGACAGAAATTCTACCCAGAATGGCGCCTTTCATGATACAGCCAAAGTGAAAGTGAAACCCAAGTGTGTGTGGGTGCTGGGCTTGGGTCCTCCCTGCCCCATGGCCGCTCCCCCACCCCACAGCAACAGCTGTGGCCGGCACAGCAGCCCCACAGGACCCCTACCTGATCCCAGATGGAGGAGGTGCAGAGCCACAAGATGAGCCAGGAGGGTCCTCCATTGGAAAGCAAAACTGGGGTGATTGCAGCCCAATGAGAAGCGCATCTGTGCTGGAGAAGGGGAGGGGGGGGAAAGGAGGTTGGGGGAAAAGGAGAGAGAGGAGGGAAACGTAGAAGATGATGGAGAAGATGGGGATA
>NW_011109743.1:0-526 GCF_000146605.3 Meleagris gallopavo
AATCTAATCTAATTTGTAACTAACTGTTCAGTGAACAAAAAATAAGGGGAATCAAAACAAACAAACAAATTAGAACCAGAATTTACTGCTAGATGTAAAAAGAAATATTTAATCAGGTGTTTAGTTTTTTGGACCACATTCTTCATTGCTAGCAATACTATGCATCTTCTATGGAACTAAATGGTCGAACGTGTCTGTTAATTTTACAAGACGGCTTCAGATTGATTCTAAAAAGTCAATTTACAAAGTATTGAATTTGCTGTAAATTGTAAATAATCATTCAGACCAGTATCTGCAAATTAGATGCCTGGAACACCTAATTTATTATTTTTTATTTACATGCCTCTTTTATATTACATAGAATAAAATTAAAGGTGGGGAGAGAAAAGGTTCAAAAAAAGAAGAAAAAAAAGTAAAAATTACAGAAATGCCAAAAATATAGTTCATTGAAAGTAGACATGAGACTCAAAAAGGAAAAGACATAGAACACATAGAACTTAGTACACAAAGGTCAATAGTCTTAATT
>NW_011109744.1:0-380 GCF_000146605.3 Meleagris gallopavo
CATGCTATATATATATATGTGTGTGTGTGTGTATACATATTTTAGGTTTTTCACCTGAATAAATGTACAAGACTACTCATGACTGAACATCAACGTTAATGTTATTTTTTATACATTTAAATAAAATTTTGAACATGGGAGAAATAACAGGGACTTAGCCACAATTTATTCTGTTAAGAGGAAGTAGAAAAAATAAGTGGTAAACATAAAAAACAGCCAACAGAAAGCAGCAATGGGTCTCGTTCCGAGAGCTTTATTCACCTGGAGGTCTGCTGCAGGGCAGCACAGAATTACATTACTCCATGGCCTAATTCCACTGTGTTTTGCACTAGTGGAAGGAAGCAGAGAAAAATGCAGAACTGTACCAATCACTATACAAT
>NW_011109745.1:0-434 GCF_000146605.3 Meleagris gallopavo
ACATTTGTACTCATGAACAATGCTTCTGTGGCACGATGGGCCGTCTATTCCAAAATATAATGAGGCACAAAAGGACTTACTGCTGCTACCTTTATGTTTGCACATTTATTTTCATTCTTAATAAATAAATTCAGTCATATTAACACTGTAGTTGGCAGTATCCCCGAGCGCATTACCAGCACCTGGGCCAGGAAAAAAAAAAAAAGAATGAGGTATATTATACTTAATTAGACCTCAGCAATAGTCAAGCCTGCTTATTTCCAGAACATCTGCCATGCTGCTGTCTCACCTGTGAGTACTGAAGCTGACAGGTTCCACCTATAGGTTCCACCTTGGCACATGTGGTGGTAAATGTTCTCACTTGAGATGAGAAGGAACCTCTCCAGAAAAAGCACAGACCTCAGCACTTCTCTACTGCCAGATGGAGGCTGCTC
>NW_011109746.1:0-381 GCF_000146605.3 Meleagris gallopavo
TAGATAGGATGAAGCCAAATATTGTATTGTTTCAGAATGCAGCATCAGATCAGAAGGCTGATGAAAAGGAATTGGTGGAGAGAGAAGCTGGTAATTTTCTTCGAAGGCTCACCTTGTCAGAGTGAAGGAGGGATTTTCAGGTCTTAAAAATTTACAGTTTGGTCTACAGGTTTCTCCATATTGCTGTGTCTGCCTGATTGGCAGTGTATTCTTATTGGCCTGGAAAAGCATTCCTGTTAGCCAAGGATGGGGTCACTGGGAGCATATCTGCAGAAGGTGACAGTGTTGGTGGCCTTCCGGCCACTGAAACAGATGATTTCAACTATGTGGTACTTGAGTTATCTGAAATGCAGAAGGAAGCATCAGCATAGCATATACACA
>NW_011109747.1:0-741 GCF_000146605.3 Meleagris gallopavo
GCTCAGCTGTCTGCAGGGTGGGAATGGGGAGGGCTGCTGCTCTGTCTATAGGGCAGGGCTGTCGTGGCAATCTGCTCGTGCAGCACCTCGCACCAGGATGCCTGCTGTCAGTCTGGGGCCGGAGGGCAGTGGTACAATGCAATGAACAGGAGTTGCAAGCATGGTAGGTGGGAGCTTGTTAGCTACCAGGCATAGGTGATAATAGATGAGATAAAGCATACATGCCTGTACTGCTGTAAGAGAAGAGGGAGCAGCCCATGCTGCTGTGTCAATTTGCAGCTAAGTACAACAAAGCCCCAGCAGACGTCCCAGGGAATTAGGTGCTGCTCAGAGAGCAGTGTGGGGAGCTGCTTATTTGCTGATGTTCAAGTGTGGAAGCAGCTGCAAGGACCCATCAACCTGTGATTGCCCTGGAAAAAATCCCATCGTCCTGGCTTACCGAGATCAGGGCTGGAAAAAAATCAATTGGGAGCTGAGATTGGATGGAGTAATGCAATATATATGGCTCTGCTACTTGAGTGGAAGGAGTGGATGGAGAGCAGTGCTACACACGTCCTGTGGGTCCCCAAGATGAGCTCCAGTTGAGTTGGGTTCGCTTGCCCTCACTCCCTACACCCAAGGCTGTATTCTCAACTCCATGTGCACAGGAGTGAGCCTGGAAGCCCAGACCCATTGGTAGGCAATGCAGAGCACAGCAACAGGAGATCCATCCAGGGGACCATGGAGGGGAGGAACGAACAG
>NW_011109748.1:0-2158 GCF_000146605.3 Meleagris gallopavo
GCTGAATTCTCTGAATAGCATGGAAGATTATAACTGCCTCTCCTGTGGGAACCCCAATGTCAGCACTCTCCAACCTGATTCAAAACGCTGTCAGGCAATAGCCACCAGTTCACGGTTGCAGGCTATAATGGGTTTTGAGCTATAAACTTCCAAGGAGGTGATGGACTACTACAGGTCCAAGCCTTACTGAAGCTTGAAACAGCAGCAATCCCCTCACACACACCCAGATATGTACACCCAGAATAGAGGAAAGTTTAGGAAAGCTCTGCTACAGAACAGCCAGTTCCCCTTCATTTCTCAAACAGCACCATACAAAGCAATTAAGGAGACTACACAAAGGATATTCAGAAACATCCTGCAAAGACGCCAAATCCAGCAAGCTGCTGAGTAAGTACCTCCCACAAGGTGCAGCATGCCCCTGACTCCTGCCTCAAGTTATACTGCAGGAGCCTTGACACATTCGGACGCGTGGAGGACACCCATTATTTTAGCCATTTGAAAGGAAGCCTGATTGATATAAGGCACCCACAGGGGCAGTAGAAGATGGCTGCAGCCTGAGCAGTGACACAGGAAGGTCAGAGGGAGGCAGAGGGACTGCACTATGTCAGATTTAAAAAATAAATAACCCCTCCCCCTCCTAGAGCTTCGGAAATGACCTACATGCCATTTGTCAAATAGTTTCTGCGGTGATACCAGCAGACACAATAGTTCTATAGCAGCCCTGAGCAGGATGGGGTGGCAGGAGAGGGAGCAGATGCTTAACAGCTGGCTCCTCCCAACTCACTGCTGCTGAGCTCATGGCAGCCAAGTGCAGTGCTTGGGACCACAACAAGGTCTTGCTTTTTGCTGCAATTTAAAAATACTAAGCAGCTTCCATCAATTAATAAGCTTTTTGAAATATAAACACCCTATCAGATCATATTAGAAGCATATAGCTTACCAGATGTATGGAGTAAAAGCAGCATCACATTGTGCCAGTTAGTAAACTTATTTCAGGATATATTTTTCACGGTGGTTTAAGAGAGTGAGGACTGGTAAATTATACAAACAATTCTATAATATACAATTCCTGCCTAGAGAACCTAGTCTTGGAGTCAGTATTTCTAGAAATGTAAGTACTGAAACTGCACTTTAGTTGTCAGTAAATTCATTATCACATGGACTAGGTCTAAATTATTAAACCTTAATGATGTAGGTTCTCAAAATGAGTTGGGCTTTATTTTCCCACACAGAATCAATGTTAAACATTAGCAGTATAAATTAAGTAATACTTTACCATGGCACGCTGCTGCTTTGAATTGAGTTACCCTCGGAAGATGTATATTCATGGCTACAGGCTCTCTTTGGCCTCCTAGTGAGGATGATATAGTTTATTGTAACAAATGAGCAGTCGACCTGTAATGACTTAAGTGATGTATACGTTTTTGCCAGTGAAAATGTACCAGTGCAGACCTTTCTGCTTAAGGGAATGAGAAGAAAACAGGAGCATGTACTATAAACATAATTTCCATGAAAGCCTGGGGGAGCATCTCCCTTTACACGGTTTAGAAGCATGGCGCATACCACAAAACATTTTAGGACTGTTAAATTAATAGAATATAGACTCAGGCAAACTTGAGAAGTATTATTTTTTAAAAACAGTATTTTGGCTTTAATCCTGTGCTGCTTTTTTGTGTGGCCTTTAATCTGAGCTGTGCACAAAGACAAGTAAGGAGACAACACAGTCATTATCTTGATACAGTTTATAGCTCCTTAAAAGAGGAAAGTATTTGTATTGCAAAGTCATCATAAGGATTGTCACATATTATTGCTGAGTTTCAATCTCTTTTGTTGCTATTTCTTTTACTCACCCAGAGGGCTTTAAGACTACAATGACTGTCTGATAGCCTAAAGTTTACTGCGATATTCATTTCGCAGTGATATTTGAATTAGACTAGGGAAGGTAAAAATATACATTTCATTGCTTTTCAACAGTGCCTAAAAAGCAGCCTGAAGAGTCATGGATGCTAGCTTGTCAAAATCATCGATAACTATCACCAAGACACACTAGCAGGCTGATAAGAACAAATTAAAGACCGATAATCCAAGGCCCTTTGCTACAGATCCTTTGACAGCACTGCCATACCCAAAAAGACTATCTCACCTCATTCAGAAGTGC
>NW_011109749.1:0-3500 GCF_000146605.3 Meleagris gallopavo
GTGGGGAGCAAGGAATCCCTGTTAGTGTGGTACTGCCATCTATATGATAGTCATACTATTGTTTCTTGTTTGAGCAGGAGGACATCTGCTTTTAATAGCTGAGGTATTGGATGATACAGATAGGGTGCAAATCAATTTGATCAGCCCCTTCAGTAGACTGTTTTGATAATCCCGATTCTCATCATGTCTCTGATGCCACCACAGGTTCATCGGGATCATCACAATGATGCAAGATAGACATTTCTTCCATCATATCTTCCTGTTTACTCTCCATTCTTTCCAGACTTTTATTTTCTTTTGAAATGGCTGAAACATAAGCTTGTGGAAGGTTTAAATGTTGCTCAAAGTCATGAATGCAAGATAGACATTTCTTCCTTCTTCAATCTTGAGGCATGGAGTCAACCACCTCACCCTAGACAGTCTCCTACGTGCAACTTCCACCACATCCTCACTCACCTCTCCCTCGATTTCCAGATCCTCAAACCTACTGCATAAGGGCACCTGGGAAGGTGAGGTAGGTAGGGAAGAGGTTTGCCTGTGATGCTGAGCTGGGACCTGTTTCCATTCCTCCCCATCTCTTAGATTCCCTCCCTCTGCCTGATGGCGACAGGACAGGGGGTCCACCATTATTTGTGGTGTATCATCCTGGTGCTTTTCTCACAGTTATGACAGGGAATTACTCTGACAGTCTGTCTCCTGCTCGCATTCTGTGGAACTGTGGGGCAGATGTGCATGCATGCAGTGTCCACTCATGGATCTATGGGGTGGTCACCTAGTGGATCTATAGTGTAGCCATGTGTGCATCTATGGAGACACTATTCTCTGATTCTATGGGGCGGCCGCATGCAGATCTATGGGGCAGCATCTTGTAGATCTACAGATCAGCTATGAGTGAATCTATGGGGTGGATGCACATGAATCTATGGGGCAGCTTCCTGCTGGTTCTATGGTTCTCTCAGACCACTCTATGTGATATCCGTGGATCTGGCAGGTTCTTTGCAGCTCAGATTCCTTCAGGCCTTCAGGAGGTTGTAATTGTGTCATGTTTCTTTTAAGCACAGTGTTAACTGCATTATAAGCAATGGATGTAAAATCTTTAATTCTTTCCAAAGTGCTCCCTGTTTCCATTATTTTATTTTGAGGAAGAGTGCTGGAAGGATTTGGGGTCATAGCTCAATACAGGGATTTATTTGGTGGTCACCGGGACCCACCTGGGGGACACATGGCAGCAAAGCTCATCCATGGAGATGTTATGGGATAGAATAGAACAGAATAGAGAGGTGTTCGAGGATTTCCTGTTTAAACTGAGGATTTTTTTTGTGGATTTGAGGGCAAGAAATATCAAACATTCTTTAAAATTGGATAATGTAATGGCAGTGCTCTGCTATCAGAATATCATTGCTGTATCGAGTGCTCACAGCTCAGGTGTCACTGATTGTTATTTTCATGTAGAACTATGGGTCAGCATGGGGAATGCTGATCCTGAGCGATCCATTGAAAATTTGGGAATTCTCTTTATAGAACACAGTGATCCCATTGAATGCATTGACATCAGTGGAGATTTTCCCAGGAAAAGCTCGGTTTGTAATGGTATTGAAGGAACTGTGGGTTCCTCCTGCTCTATAGTGCTGTGTCTGAAGAATCGCACATCCCTGTCTCATGGCTGCATTTCATAGAATCATAGAACCACAGAATCACTGAAGTTGGAAGAGACCTCTAAGATCATGTCCAACCATCAACCCATCCCCACCATGCCTACTAGAAATTGTTATCTGGTCTGGAATTCATAGAACCATAGAACCACAGAACCATGGAACAACAGTATAGTTTGGTTGAAATAGTCCCTGAATATCATAGAACCATGGGATGGTTGGGTTAGAAGACAGTCGGAGTTGCACCTATGACAGCAGATTCAGCTATTGTTTATTTTATGCTAACATTGGTTTCCCCACTTGACAAAATGCTGCAGCATTCCACAGAGAGCTCTCTCGGAACAAACTGCCCCTGTATAAGTGTGGATGGAGTGTGGAGTGAGCTGACATGGGCTGTTCTCATAGAGCTGTGTGCTGCCAAGGGCAGTGCTCCAATTCTGGCATTGTAGGGCAAGAGGAGATGGCCTCACATTGTGCCAGGGGAGGTTCAAGTTGGAGATTAAGAAGTTTCTTCTCCAAAGAGCAGTGATATGTTGGCACAGGTTGCCCAGGGAGGTGAGGGAGTTCCCATCCCTGGAAGTGTTCAAGAACTGTGGAGATGTGGCACTTAGGAATATGGTCAGTGGGCATGGTGGGAGTGAGTTGGAGATCTTAGAGGTCTTTTCCAACCTTCATGATCCTATGGTTCTATTTAGGGTCATGGTTAGTGGTATTATGGGGATGGGTTGGGGTTGGACTTGGGGATCTTGTGGTGCCAATGTGTGCATGTTGCTGACTCCCCCACAACATGCATGCAGAGGGACCAGCCTCATTTGTCTGTGCCTGATAATGGTGTTGGGAAAGGGTGTCTTTTTTTTCCTCCCCTTGTCAGGTTTTCTCCCTCTGTGAAGCGCTTAGGCACTGCCCGTAGAGCACTGTGGACCATGGTGCCCAGCCTCTCACAGTCTACCAGTGACGGAACTGCACTGCGATGGTTTGCTGCAGACCCACAGACACAGCTGGGGCTGGGAGGTGCCACAAACCCACAGCAGTGGGGCTGGCGATGGGGAGTTTGGTGGGGGCTG
Source organism: Meleagris gallopavo (assembly GCF_000146605.3). Classification (NCBI taxonomy): domain Eukaryota; kingdom Metazoa; phylum Chordata; class Aves; order Galliformes; family Phasianidae; genus Meleagris; species Meleagris gallopavo. The sequence goes on from NW_011109749.1 coordinate 2,717, forward strand.
CAGGTTTTGGATAAGGTGTGGTATGGTGCACTGATTTCTCACTGAGCACAGATGTGGGCTTTGAGGTCCATGTGCTCGGTCCTATAAGTGTGCATGGGATTGGGACCCTCAGGGACGTGTGTACCCCACTTCTATGGGGTTTATCCGCTGATCCATATAAGTGTACATGGGACTGGGACCTCCAGGGACTTGTGTACCCCAGTTCTATGCAATCCATCAGCACAGTCCTAGAAGCATGCACAGCATCAGGACCCTCAGGGATGTGTTTACCCTGGGTCTATGGGGTCTATCCTCTCACCCATAGAAGTGTACGTGGGATTGGGACCCCAAGGACTTGTGTACCCTGGTTCTATGGAGTCCATCAGCACATCCCTATAAGTGTGTTGGGATTGGGGACCTCAAAAACCTGGGTACCCCAGTTCTATGGTGTCCATCTGTTCACCCCTTGGGGACTTCTACACCCTGGTTCCATGGGGTCCCCCCACCTCCCTGCACTCCAATCACCTCCTGGTGGTTCAGTACCCCCACCCACCTCAATGTGGACAGCACCCCCTGCCTGTCCTGCACTGCCAGCAGTCCTGTGCTGTGCCATTAATTCCTGCTCCTTGTTGGGGGAGAATCCCAACATTTGCACCAGTGGGAAACACAGTCCCTTCCTCTGGAGATGGGTCCTGGGAATGTGCAGTGTTATTATGAGTATGATTGCTGTGTGTGCTGTGCCCACAGTCACAGATGGATATATAATAGCATATAACATAGTATATGTGTGCACTATATATATTAT
>NW_011109750.1:0-2123 GCF_000146605.3 Meleagris gallopavo
CCTTCCCTTCCCTTCCCTTCCCTTCCCTCTTGCTATATCCACATATACTTAAATGATGAAGCCCAGAAAGTTATACAGTGGTGGTGCTACAGCTTTGACTGCATACAGCTGAAAGGTTTATTTGTTTCTGGTAATGCTGAGAAAATGTCAGATGAGATATTATTTCTTCCTCATCATACCTACATGTTTTCCTTGGAACAAAGTATCCCACAGATGTGTGGTTTGCTGAAGACAACATTCTAGATAAAATCAGTGACATGCAACAGTGACCCACCAGGAGAGACTGGCTCTGGTGTTACCTCTCTGCAGCACTGCTGGTCAGGGGATTTGATAAGTTGTGGCTGAGATGCTCTTGTTCAGTGGATCTGAATATGGAGGTGATCCATCCTTTGACTGAGAACAGTCTTTCCTTTGTAAAGGCTGGCGGCTGCCTCCGTCAGGCTGTTATGAAAAATAAGGGGATGAAAGTGAAAGCTGAGAGAAGAGCTTGGAGTAAAGCGTACAATTATGGAGTGAATCATGGCTTCACCTTTTATGAAGTCTTCTATGAGACAGTCTGTTTCAGTTCACTTCATAAATAAAGCTGTCCAGGCACACTTGATGTACTTCTGTGTCCATCTCATTTGTCCTTCTCATAAGCTGCAGATCCATTTTGTCTCCTTTTCCCCAGACAACTGCACCTGGATAGACTGAAGACCACTGGATGTTTCATTCTTGGCTGAGGAGCACCTGAACAGTTTGACTGATGATGTTTTGCACAGCTCATCAGGACTTAGAAGTTGTCCAATGGTATTGCTGTGTTTAATGTCATTGCTAGCTGGTCTATGTCTTATCCTGCACAGTAACAAATAGAGCTGATAGAGCAAACTCAAGTTAGAATAGCTTCTGTAAATGCAACACACTTTTGCATCCATATAATGGAATGTTATGGCCTCCCATCATAGTGAGGTCCTGGGCAAAAGATAAAAAGTGCCTGAGGTGATCTAAAGGGATAAGTAAGGGAAACAGGATGACCCCATATCCAAGTGGAGGGAGTGGGAAGGCTCTAGGAGAGGTAGGGACAAAAATCACACTGGAACAGGTTGCCCAAGGAGATTGTGGATGCCCCATCCCTGCAGGCATTCAAGGCCAGGCTGGATGTGGCTCTGGGCAGCCTGGGCTGCTGGTTGGTGACTCTGCACATAGCAGGGGATTGGAACTGGATGAGCATTGTGGTCCTTTTCAACCCAGGCCATTCTATGATTCTGTGATTCTTTGAAATAGGAGCAGCAGATGCAAGGCCTTGGTAGAAGAGTTTATGAAACCATGATGGGAGGGCCAACTGTGGGAAGGTGCTGAAGGTAATGATGAACATTTGTTCAGGGGACACTGTGAGTGGCTGAAGGGTGTGCTAGGATCAATTAATGTGCAATTTCAGGAGATCTTGTGAGCCTCCAAACATGCTTGGCCTGGACTTGGAACACCTCATCCTTCAGAAACAAAATGCTAGGATGCATTTTGCTCAGTGGCCAACAAGATCCTGGGAACAAGGCTAGTGTTGTGCTAGAAGAGACAGCTTAATGAAAGGGCATGAACTCACAGAATGGCTTGGGTTTGGAAGGGACCTTAAAGATCATCTCTGACTGCAACTAGGCAGAGTAAGACAGAAAGCCATCCTTCTGCTTTCTTTGTGGGACATCAGTTGCCACTGGCAGTAGTCAAATGGGGTCTTCATTAGCAGCTGACCATGACTGTGGTAAAGCGTCCATCTGTCCACTCAGTTTAACTCACATTCAATCACAGTGTACAAGCACAGCTCAGGAAGGTTCCGCAGCTGCTCATCAAGAAAAATATATAAATATAGATTGTTCATCAGGAGACTCAGAAATAAAAAATGCTCTAATTGAACCCACTCATTCTGCTTCAACACTCTGTTTCTGCATTGTTGGTGGCTGAGGGAAACCAAACACGTTTCCATCTGTGTGTTACATTACAGGCTTACAATTGCTGTGTAGAAAACACTCCAGAGCCAACAGCAGTTACAAAGGCCAACTGTGAAACTGTAGGAAAAAAAAAAAAGATCAACACCATTTATTCTTCACGTATTGCATTACAAGCGTCTCTTATCAAACTCCAAGTATAAT
>NW_011109751.1:0-1236 GCF_000146605.3 Meleagris gallopavo
GGATGCTAGGGTTTGGGTTTTTTTTTTAAGTTAAAGGAAAACTAACTAAAGGAAAGCCTTGCTCTTAGACGAGAAGGCTATATTCCAAAAAAGGAGAATAAGTATTCACACCTTGATCCATTCAGGCTTCAGAAAGGAAATCTCTGAAAAAAGAGCAGATAGGAAATTAGATTAAAATTATTAGATATAAATTAGGTATATTTTTTTAAGGTGTCAAACCAAACTTATGTCTCACAGTTAAATTTAAGTCAAGGAGGATTTCAGACAGCACCGGATCAAGGAGCTCTGGAGTACAATGAAGTCATTGCTGTATCCTTGAGGACGTAAAGATTTAGGGGACTTTGACATGCTGATAGTTATTTGGCGGCTGTTCCCACTGGTCTGTTACACTGTAAAATATTTAAGCTTATGAGTAGTCAATGTAGTTTGTAAGGAGATTTCATACATTACTCATGTACTCCTTGTCTTATTTTGCCAGGACACAGTCACCTAATTCAGCTTTCCAAGAACACCCGACATGCTTGTTCAGATAATTTCTTTCTTGTTCTTCTTCCGAGGAAATGCTTTGTTTACTCTTCTTCCAAGAAAATTTGCAAACACTTTTTTTTGTCCTTACCCAGCTCCTACTGACACAGAGATAAATCCCCTCAGTGGTAACATGAGCAATCTAGGAGTCCAATCAAGGATAGTGTGACAGAAGTATTGTAGTCATTTCCAAAGTAGCTTGTGAAGTGTTAGGCATACTTCCTTTGAAAGCTGAGGCACATTCCGCAGGTAAGATCATTCAACTGCTTTTTTCAAAAATTAAGAAAACTCTTTTATTTGCTGTTCTTCTGAAGCTACAAATTCATGACTCTGAAACATTGTCTATCTGGAGGAGAACCGCTCAATCCTGAGGTGATGGAGAAGTGGAAAATCCAGACAGGGCTGGATATCTATGAAGGCTATGGCCAGACTGAAACAGTATGTTTGTATTAATTTCTGCAGTATGCCATCCCAAAAGTAACAACTGAGAATCGTTTAAATGAACTTTTTAAAAAGAAACTCCCTGCAAAATAACTTGTAGTAGATCCCTTCATCGTCTTTGCTTCAAAAGAGAAAATAACAATTAATTTGCTCTGAGTATCAGTTTGGCTCATCTGAGTTTCTGATGGGAAGTATTAAATCAGTTCACATCCCTGCTGACTCTGTAGGCAAACATAACTAAGCTATTAAGAATCAGATTTCAGGCATTCT
>NW_011109752.1:0-907 GCF_000146605.3 Meleagris gallopavo
AAAGCAGCAGATTTAACTAAGCAGAATGCAAGAGGAGACTAGCCATATATATAAATCTCAATTATCTACTTTTCAACTAAATTTTGGACATTTTAATAGCTTTTTCTTTTCTGCAAGAAAAGGAAAAAAACCACAAAGCAACTGCCAATACTATATGACAGATCATTGAAAATTTGAATGCTGCACCATTTCAAACATAAAAAGTCTATAATATACCCATCTTTTGATTGCAGTGGTCTTCCACAATCATAGGAATAATTAGCAGAACACTCACTTTGTTACACTAAAAGAAAGGAAAGAGAAATCTGTCTGACACTAGATGCCAGGAAGCAAAGATGAATCCAGGCTTTTCTCCGCCTCGCTGACCCTGTCTGGTGCAGGAGTATGAGGCTGGCAATCTCCAGAGGGGCTTTACAACCTCAGTTGGTAACATGGATACATTACAGCAGCTATGTAATATGCATTGAATAACCTTTGATCAATGTAAAATTGGGAAAATTAAGAACTTAAACACTTAAGCACTTAAAATTATATAAATTAAAAATATAAAAATCCACAAGTCCCTCTGAAATGAAATTCTTTCTTTAAGAAATCACGTGTATTCTGTGTATTCAGACCCAGCAGGTCTGAATTGGTTCTTCATGTCATGCTATGTGATAAAGAAATATTATATGAATTATATTGTAGAGGTGTTTTCTTCAGTTTTTAGCAAAATAAAAACACTTGAGTGGTAGATGTATAGGTATACATTTCATAGAAGCATAGAACCTATCCTGTCACTGACACCAGAGAGCAATGCACCCTGTGAAGAGTGGTTGGCTGCCATGAAGTCTCCCTTCAGCTCCTCTGCTCTGGGCTGAACAAACTGACAGAAAACTTGGTAGTATTTGCATGCAGAAGATGCTTC
>NW_011109753.1:0-1184 GCF_000146605.3 Meleagris gallopavo
AGAGGGAGCCCTGCAGGTGCCCAAGGGGCTGCAGATGCTTCACCTCACCCCATAGATCCTGCCCCATAGATCCATTCCTGCTCCTGGTGCTGCTCCCCACATCCCATAAAGCAGGAGCGAGCCTCAGGCTGCTCCTCCAACAAACATCCCAGAGCTGCTTTTCCTTAAAGAGGTGTCTATTTAACACAATTTCCATCACAAGTGGCTGCTTTGCATTTCTTCTGGCTTTATTAAAACTGATTTCCTATTTGCACGATACAAGCTGATCTGATTACATTTCCATTTTCCACCCCTCCCAAGAAGGGTTTTGCTCTCTGAAGACAAAGTGGCCATCAGGGCTGCCCCCCTGCTCACAGCTCTCCTCGAGGGGGACCAGGCACAGACACACAGAGTTGGAGTTTCACAGAGCTCTGCAGCATCCCACAGCTGTTTCCATGGGGACAGGCAGGCTGTGATTGGGCAGGCCTGATCCTGCTTTTGCTCATACAAACATCAGTCAGAAGGCATTTGCCTTGCAGAGAAACAGAAACCATTGAGGTCAGGCCATGTGTGGTCCCAGGAGCCCAGCACCATGGGCTGCTGCTCAGTGCTCTGCCCATTCCTATGGAGCTCTCTGAGCTGATCCACGAGGCTCTCACAGGTGTAGCAATGGCACCAGAGGGCAAAAATGCCCATGAAATTGATAAAAATAAGGACCCCACCCCTGTGATCTCCATGCCACTCTTACAGAGATCCTTCCACTCAACAGCAATGAGCAATTTTCATTTTTTGTTGAAGACTTCTTTCAAATTAGCCAACAGCCATTAATGTCCCCACACTCCACAAAGCATCGTAATTCCTCCCCATCCCCCTCTATCGCTCCATCACCAACCTCATTGGAAGCCATTACTGGGAAGATGCTTTGAAGCACCAACTTTATTAAGATGGATTTGGCCTGCCTCTGGTTTTGACAAGTCCAAAGCAAACACACAGGGCCATGGGGGAGATTTGGTAATAATTACCATCTTTAATTACTACTAAAACATCAATTGCTCTTGTTCAATTAGTATCACAGATTCAGGCACAGCGAATTTTGTAGCACAAAGTAAGCTGAAAATTGATTTCTAAACACTTAATGCAGATCCGAAATTGCTAACCTGATAAGGGGGCAATGGCAGAACAAGCACACCATTGGTGAGGAACTC
>NW_011109754.1:0-705 GCF_000146605.3 Meleagris gallopavo
ACACACTGACTCGGGAAGAGGGTTATGGTGGTTGCTGTGTTCCATTTGAGATGCTGAGAAACAAAGACAAGCAGACTTTTCTGTTTTGAGTTCTATATTCACCACTTGAAGCAGAGGAACTTCAGTGTTGATTTCCCGCTGTCCATAGCAAGAAAAAATAAAGCCCCTTCCTCGCAACCAATCTGTTCAATCATTTTAAGGTAGAAAAAGGCAGAGAAACAGCTGTGGACAAACTACATTAAGACAGCTGAGAATTGTCCCCACAGTTCAGCTGTCTAAATATTTGTGGGAGAAGACAAGTTTTCTGTTCAATGCAGACAAGTCAAAATTCTAGCTTTCAAGTAGAGTCCAGAAATGTAAAAAATAAACATTGATAATTCAACCAATAAATTCCATACTACACAAGTTCCTTTCAACTTATTTTAGTCTGACAAAAATCAGTCAAAATTGTTTCTGTTTCCAGAAACATGGAAACAGAATATGGCCAGGCATAGGAGTCACTCCAAAAGCTGTGTGCACCCACAAGACTTACAAATCAAAGAGGCTGCTTGACAGAAATTCAAAAGCATGACCAGCACAGGCATGCTATCGTGGCTAGGTTGCAATCCCTGAAGGTCAATGCTGTGCATGAAGTTACGTCAGTGTTAGAATTAGCAGCTTCGTTCTTGTGTACCTCACTGCCTAAGTAACCTACAGCCTTCCCAT
>NW_011109755.1:0-865 GCF_000146605.3 Meleagris gallopavo
AATATGAAATGAAAAAACTTTCCCCAGGGCACAAAGGCTGTAGATGATATTGCATTGCAAAGCTAACTAGGTGGGATAATATTAGGCAGTTGGTAATGGAAATATCAGAAAGATTTAATTGCTAAAAATGTGTAACAATTAAGGTCAAGAAAGCTGCCCTTTTCTACTGTATGTAATATACAGATGAGAGAACAGACTCAAGGTTTTTTTTGATCATAAGACATTGGTCAGATTTTTTTTTTTCCAGACATCATAAATAGACAGAAAATCTTGTAGTAAAGACAGTACCATGATATATAAACCAGTAAGTTTTAATAGCTTCTTGTTATAGAAAAGCAGTTCAGACAAAAACACACATGTACATTACTATACATAAGATGTCACATACTACAGACATTTTAAATAAATGTACTTTTACCCATTGTCACTGGCATACTGTAAAGAAATACTGTCAGTGTCTAAGGTTTAAAAACATTTGTTCTTTAACAAGAACAAATGCAAAGATCTCTGAATAGAGTTGTCTGTAATCTCAGTCCTTCATAAAGCTGTATCAACAGCCAGGGTTTATCTCTTTATTTCTAAATTTGTATTTCTAAATAGCTTTTCCTGTGGTGAATCAGCAGTTTGTTTCTTGAGTTCCCTCCTAATGAAGAGAGAGGCACTTGAGAGCACTTAATCCTGAAAAGGCAGTGGGATTAGTGTTCCAAAGGCGGTAAAAGCAGCATTCCCTAAATTACACTCTTTTGAAATCCTGGCATTCACTTAATACTGTAAACTTTTAGTTGTGGGTTCTTAACAATTCCTATTACCCTTCTGTATGGCCAATTACTTGTTCTATCAGGCCGGATTGAGATGAGTTGAGCAT
>NW_011109756.1:0-2571 GCF_000146605.3 Meleagris gallopavo
CCCTCAGAGACAGGCTACTTCCATTTGCAGCCATCATGCCAGGTGCCGAGTAAGTTGCCCCATGGTCAAAAAACCCAAAATTCCTGTGTTTGCACCAACTTTTAAGCCATTTATTTATGAAGTGGATTTTTTGGTACCTCTCAGTATCCTGCACTGCATCTGAAGGTATAGAAGAAAACACTACCTGCATGCCTGTTCCATCAACTACCAGTCCCAGTGCCCTGAAGTCTTTCTTGATAGCCCTGAGACTTTTCTCAGTGACTTCATCACTGCCAGCTTGGACTATCAATAAGGGGTAATAATCAAAAGGGCGAATCAGTCCAGGAAGTTTCCTAAAAATGTCCCTGACCCATGCCCCAGGGAGGCAGCAGATCTCCTTGTGGGTAGGGTCAGGCCAACATCTAGGGCCTTCCTTTTCTCTCAGCAGGGAGTCACCTACAACAACCACCATTCTATCCTTCTGGGTGGTGGCAGTCCTGAGGTGTCAGGTCAACCACTTCACCTGAGGCAACCTCACTCTGACTTCCCTCCACACCCCCACTCACCTCTCCCTTGAGTTCCAGGCACCTATTGCATGGAGGCACCTGGGGAGCCGAGGATGGTCAGGATGGGGGATGTACACTTCATCGAGCCAGTAGCCATTTCCACTCCTCCTCCTTTCTCAAATTGTTGCTAGGGGGAAGGGAGGACAGGAGGCTCACTGCAGCACCAGCTGCCTGCCGGTTCCCCTCTCCCACCTGCCGTTGTCCCTATCCTACCTGTTTACGAGGCAGTGGGTGGTGATATGCTCTATGTGGTGCCTCAGCTATGCACCAAGATCTTGGGGCCAATAGGGACTGGCACCACCAATCAATCTCCTTCTCACATTCCTTTATGGTCCTCAGCCTCTCTACCTCCTCCTTCAGGTTGACCACAAGGCTCAGTAAGTCATGTTGTTGGTCACATCTTATACAACTACCACCACCATCACCCAGCACTGCAAATGCCAGGCTCTGTCATTCGTGACAGCCAGTGACCTGCATACTAGCATCTTGTCTTGGGGCCTCGGTCTGAGTCTCCACACTTGTTCTTAGCGTCAGCTATACTTTCAAGCATGCAGAGAACCACTGTCTGGGTCTCCATGCTCTTTTTGGCTGCAGTCTTCTTTCTGTCTGAGCATAGGACTTCCGTCTGGGTCTCCACAATTTTTGTGGCGTTAGCCTTCTGCGAGGGTGCAGCCATTGCCAACCAGCAGGCACACTAACACTACTATATAGTCTTAATGAGGCTTGCCTGATCAGTCCTGCCCTGCTGCTGGTAGTGCTGGCTCTGCCCTCGCCCCATTGCTGGGTCGGTAACAAGAGCCCGCACACTTATCACTCACTTGAGAGTGATAACAACTGTCCTTGCTGGGGAGTTCCATGGAAGAGTGGCTTACTGTTTCTCCTTGTTAAAACATCCCAGGTGATTCTCACACACAGACTCTCTCCATCCTGGAGGCTTTTTATAGGCGAGGGGGGTGGATGAAGAGCCATTGCCCTGGCAATGCCCCCGCCACATCAGCTGCTCTCAAGAGAACTTCCCAGCCAAGAGCTGCCCAGCCACTCTACTGACTTGGGGATCCCTGAATGAAGAAACCTACCAAGACCCCCCTTACCTCTCTGTCAGTCGCTGCATTTCTGGCTGGAGCAACTCCGAAGCAGCAAACCTCGTGATCAAGGGCCCTGGGCAGCCTGATCTAGTATTAAACGTGGAGGTTGATGGCCCTGCATGTGGCAGGGGGTTGGAGGTTAGATTCATGATCCTTGAGATCCCTTCCAACCCTGCCCATTCTGTTCTTCTGTGATTCTGTAATTTCCCACCATTTATAATGCTAAATTTTAGTCCCAGTAGCACCCACTTGCTATTTCAAAACTTTCAAATGCCTACTTAAGTTCCTTACAAAGTCTCAAATGATAGCAAATAGTTCTAAATCTGAAATTAATATCATAACAATAGCTACATACAAACATGCAAAAAGTATGAAATCTCAGTGTGGGCTTTTGACTTCCTAACTGGTCTTCTAATTGCTTTCACATAGTTGTGATCAGCTAATGTGAGCATACTTAGACTTTTGAAAATCACTACTAGAAATATACTAACTGTATTTATCAAAGCCTGACAAATTTCTAGTTATTTGGAATAGTGTGCATTCGTACTACTCTTTTGGTTTGAATACCTGGATTTTCATTCTTCGAGCAACAACTAAAACATCAGTGTATTATCAATATTGTTCTTATTCTGCAGACAAAATATTATAACAGGAAATGTGAAGAAAAAAGTCAACTCCGTCCCAGCTGAAACCAGGACGTGTACGCACAGAGTGGTGCCCTACAGCTCTGTGCTATCAAGTATTCTATATTTTGGATCTGCTTGAATATGTCACTTAAACACAAGTATAATATAAAACACTTAATTACTTCCATTGTATGCAAGCAATAGGCTAAATCAGAAGAAGAAGCTTAGCACCGTTTTCCATCTCAACAGGGCAAAGTAGGTATGCCTCATATATCACCTTTTTTTTTCCAATAGTTATATTATTATAGCACTTAA
>NW_011109757.1:0-744 GCF_000146605.3 Meleagris gallopavo
ATTACTTCAGAGAAGTTAAAATGAAGCTGGTTATTGATGAACTAGTAACACCCACGATTAGAATATCATTCATTTTACATTATTAGAACAGCAATATGAACAAAATCTAATAGTCTTTCAGATTCATATGGTCCTGCCATTTAATCAGAAATACACAAGACAAAATGGACCCCAAACATTTCCATTATGTCTGAAGAGCACTGTAGTGTATGATAACTCTCAGACTATTTTTCCTGTGCTTATTACTTGCGTATTTTTACAGATCATTAGTAATATGAAAAAAAAAATCCAGATGTAACAAGATTTGTCTTGTTTAGATTGCAATATAATAAGAATCTTCAGAGATCTCTTATCAAGCTAGGCATACCTACAGCATAATAGCAGAAATTCTGTGTAACAAATACAAGCTGAAACAGCCAAACCTGTTTGAACTATCCACTCTGACACCTGTAGCCTAAATTAATTGCTACCACCCAGCAGAGAGACCTGAGTGACGTGGGCAGTTCAGTGAAAATCTATCAACATACACAGGTAGTAGATGAGAGTAGGAGGGAAGCAAAGGCAATACTTTGTTGACAAAGAAATATGAGTACATTCTAATACCATTATATAAATTAGCAGTACACTCCCATTTACAACACTACACTAAGTTCCAGTCATACATTCAACAATCCCACGTTTACCTCTATGGTACCATACAGGTAAACCATAAGAGATGGAAACAGATGGATGCAAAGAGTGCCT
>NW_011109758.1:0-876 GCF_000146605.3 Meleagris gallopavo
GTGTAGTGCAGAGAAAAGAATATGGTAACACATTGGAAGTTTTTATACAACCTATTAAATTTGTTTATATATGTACTAGTTGGAAACCAATAAAGGTAACATCATTTTTAAGTTAAATAATAAGAAACAAAATCTGAGAGTCACAATAGATGGGTGGATCTTTGGCTAATTGGCTGTGGATCACTATTCTGGTCAATTTGCAGTGTTGATTTTTTCCCCCTCATCATTACAGTGATTAGTAACATGGCTCAGTTCAAAAAGGCATTCCAAGCAGCATCTTTCACATCTACGCTACACATATGCTGTGGATAATTCAACTTCACTGAATTTTCCAACCCATTTGTGTACTCACTGAACAAATTCAGAGTTTCACTGAATTTTGCAGAAGGTGCTTAGTAGGTTTTTAAAATGGAAGAATAACATAATCCTTGGAAATTAGTTTTACTTTCATTTCTTGCATTCATATTTGTCTTTGAACCCTGCTGAAGACCTTGGTAGCCAAAAAGAAGAAAGAATGGGGTCAGTAGAAACATTCTTCTTTTACCATTACCTCATATGGTCATCTTTCAGAATTCAGCTGCTATGACTGCTTCTGCTATGACTGCTTCATGCTCTGTTTTTGCAATCTAATAAGAAATGTCTGGATTATTTTCAGATGAGAAGTGCTCCTGAATTAGTTGACTAGCTTATTTAGAGAACACTGCTCAACAGAACGCTTTTGACATTTTATATTTTTCAGATTTCTTGCACATTGTGTAATGCATATCTCAATAAGTAGAGAAAACCTCCTTCATTATTAGAGCTGCTGACAGTTTCACTAACAGAGGCATCTTATCCACACTTGCTTACTTCCCTGAAAAAGCCAAAGAATTGGCG
>NW_011109759.1:0-1017 GCF_000146605.3 Meleagris gallopavo
CAGCGAGCAGCAGGCTTCTGGTGCTGCCTCTCTGCTCAGGAACAGACGTGGTGTGGGTGGCTCCTGCTGGAAAAAGGGCCGATGGCAGAAAATCATGGTGTATTGGGAAAGATGGAATCCTCTGCCACCCCTGCAGAAGGGTTCCAGCATGGGGAAAAACTGGGGTACCCAAAGGAGAAGCATTCTTGGCATAGGGGCTACAAATGATGAACTGGATCTGCACTGGAGCAGTCATGTCCAGCTCCACTGGATTGTGCAGGGCAGAGGGATTTGTCACTCTGCAGCCCTCCTCCCATGCTGGGCTGCCTCGAGCTCCCACAGATCCCACTTCTGCAGGGGGAGAAGTCAGGAGAGCTGCTGCCATCGCAGGCTTGAGCACTACAGCAGGACAGAGACCTCCCCTCACCTCATCCCTGTCCCTGCTGGTCTGTAGGGAACAGGCAAACATGGTCAGAGCAGCAAACACCAGGCAAATCTGCTGCTGCTGCCCACGGGTTGCAGAGGGGATTTTAGTAAAGCACTGCTTCTGGCTGGCTGTGACCTCAGAGATCAATACACATCCTCAGTACTGGCATTGCTCCTTGTGCCACCCTAATGCAGATGAAAAGTGCAAGCAGGCAATGGTGCTTCGAGTTCCCTCTGAAGAAAACTTGCTGCTTTAATTCTGGTCTTCTCAGCATAAGTAGAGCCTCCTTTGGGAACATCAGGAGAGCATCATCACCTGCTTTGCACTTTTCTTCGCCCATGCACTGGAAAAGGAGCAGGAGAGCTCACCATCACCTCTGGTCCCAGCTGTGGTTTGGGTGCTGCAGGAGCAAGCACCGACCTCCAGATCCACTCAGACCCACGTACGTTGCAGCCAGGAATGCTGCTGTCCCCTTGTCCCACAGCACAGCCACCCACAAGCTGCTCTCAGCTGCTGTCACCCTCAGACTGAATCAATGTCAGTGCTTTGCAAAGCCTGAAAACCCTCACTATGAGCAGCAGCGTTACAGGGTGGCAGCCACCCAATTCCAG
>NW_011109760.1:0-551 GCF_000146605.3 Meleagris gallopavo
TTCATGTAGTTACTCCTCCATTACACTTTTCCTATTAACATGATAATTTCATTGGAATTGTTTAGTCAATTTAATTGTATTGAGCCTTATTTCAGGTACACTGAGCATCCTTCTCAGGATGAATTTTTAAACCACCATTTTTTACCTCAGTTAGGAATTGTCTTAATTACAACACTCAGGAAAGCTGGTTCATGATCTGATATAGCAATCCAATTTTTGTATGCGTTGTGTTGTCAGGCATCTTGTGAGATAATGGAAAAGATCTACTCTGGACTAAGGAGAGGATGAGATGTGAAGTTCTCTCTGCTGGAGTGTATATGCCTTCAGACATCAAAGGTTTTAAATTTTTCCATAGAGCAGAATGGAAACGGGACATTTTATCACCTGGGGTGCTGCCTGTTCCCTACTGCTCTGCCACCTGCCCAGCAGCTCTCCAGGGCAGGAGAAAAAGCAATTCAGATCACAGGCATATTCCTGGCTATAAATCTATGGACAATCTATGATAGAAGATTTAGATGTCAGGACAAAAAAAAAAAAAAAAAAGATAAAAA
>NW_011109761.1:0-640 GCF_000146605.3 Meleagris gallopavo
ACTTGGGGAACTTACTGATACTCAGCAGTGCAGCTTCTCTCCATGTCAAAACAGTGTCCCTTTCCATAGACTGGCTCTCAGACATCTGTCTTCCTCTACCTCACCCTCCCCCCTAAAAAACTTTCATTATATGGGAAACACACTAGTGATTTCAGAATGTCACGTTTATAGAATTAAATGGCTTTCAGATGAATGCCTTGAATAATATGAGAGGGGAAAACTGCCTCTGTAAAGGAAAGCAATCAGAATAAGTCAGGTTATCCACAAATTCCATGACAACATACAAAACAAACTTGATTCATGTATGTATGGTTATTAGAGTTTAGATCTGGCAAGCTGAATTCTTTTCATTCAAACCCAAAGTCCTTGGGGAAACAACACCAATCTGATATTTGAAGTGGCCAAATATTAATTCCTTACCTTTCCATTTTCTGAAGTCTGTATGTTTGTCAGCATTGGAGTTGATCTCTACACAGCTAAGCTGCCCTGAGCTTTTTTGGGGCATGCTGAGCTGTTACGAGACCCGCAAATGTCCTTCTGAGTAGGGGATGATACTGCAGTGGCTTCTGTCACCATGTGGTGTCTGCAGACCTTGTGTTGATGCTGTGGGAAAAAGGCTACTCAGTCCAAACTTCTTAAG
>NW_011109762.1:0-805 GCF_000146605.3 Meleagris gallopavo
CTGGTTTCAGATATATTTTCTCTGATTAAAAATATGTCTACTGCTTGTAACTACTACATTTTTACAAAAAGCTCTTTCTTAAACGAAGACAGGAGGAAAAAAAGACTGGGAAATACAATAAATGGCTATTTTTCAATTGCTTTGCACAGTCACATGGTTGTTAATAGGCACAGGCAGCTGCAAGGATTTTGGGAAGAAACAGCTCTTTTGCTGGATGGAATTAAGCATGTGGCTCCTGCTGGATGAACACAAGGCAGCTGTAATCACTTCTTTCAGACTTTTCTCCAAGTTAAAACAAACACTGGTAGAGAAGACCAACATTTAAGTTCTACAACTTTTCGTTCTCCTACACAATAATCTCTTTTTACCTACCTGCCCATCTATCCCTAACAGTGCAGTAAGGGGAAAAACGGATGAACAGACATCTGTCAACCTTTGGACGACCTGACCTAGTGGAAGATGTCCTTGCCCATGGCAAGAGGATTGGAAATAGATGATCTTTAAGGTCCTTTCCAATGCAAACTACTCTATGATTCTATGCTGCTAAAAAGATCTATCATGAATGTGTGTATCTTTTACTGAACTACCTACTGGTGAATTGCCGAGTGCTAGAAAATGAAGCAGTTGTAAATTTATCCACTTTTTTTTGGCTGATGCTGTATGCTTGGCCAAAATTACACGACAAACCACAGCCATCGAAATTGACTTACCCCATATTCCCATAAACACTGCAAACACCAGTGTTCCAAAGCTATCAAATATACAGAGTTTCTGGAAAAAAAAGGAACAGAAAAAAGGCCTTAAA
>NW_011109763.1:0-522 GCF_000146605.3 Meleagris gallopavo
CAGATGAGTACAGACTGGGAAAAAGAACTCACTGAGCAGCCCTGTGGAAGACTTCGAGGGGTCCCCGTGGACAAAAAGTCAGACATGACCCAGCAGTGCGTGCCTACAACCCAGAAGATTAACAGTTACATAGGCTGCAACAGAGGGGAGGCCAGCAGATTGAGGTAGGTCCATGTCCTCCTCTACTTTGCCCTTGTAAAGCCACATTTGAAATATGATCTGAGACAGGGGCCTCCGGCACAAGATGCAGAGCTGCTTGAGTGGGTCCAGGGGGGCCGCAAACATGATCAAAGCACCTCTATAAGGATAGGTTGAAAAAACTGGGCTTGGAGAAGGCTCAAGGAAGACCTCACTACAGCCTTTCAGTACTTTAAGGGATCTTACAAGCACTTACAAAGTAATAGCAATAAGGGGAATAGCTTTCAATAAGAGGGTAGATCAAGGTTAGATGTTAGGAAGAAATTTTTTTACTCATAAGGTGGTGAGGCACTCAAACAGGTTGCTCAGAGAAGTTGTGGATAC
>NW_011109764.1:0-544 GCF_000146605.3 Meleagris gallopavo
ATTCAGTGTAGGACTTTTGGCAGCACTGCAGAACTGCGACACCGCAGAACTCCGTTCCTGAGGGACCTGGAGAAGGTCAGGCTTTGGGTGCAGTTTTTTGCTTCTCAGCTGCAGTATCTGACTTGGATGTGGATTTAGAAGAGGTGGAAGACAACTGCCTGCTTTAATCAGCCATTGAGAGTTGTGCTGTAAAACTGTGAGCTTTCCACCACAAAAAAATACTACCAAACCAATGACTTAAGCTGATTTTACTGCTATAAAGATTCAGTTACACTGAGGAATAGGTGGAAATGGGTAATGTCTTTGTGTATGAACTGGGAAGGGTCAATTTTATTTTTGAGAAATACAGCCTTTTCCTAGTTATAAAGGTTTCCATCAGACTTCTGTGATTTCAAGTTAGCTATCCTACGCAGGGAGCACCAGCACTACCTTTTCTGTTTCGTTAAACTGTACAGTCTTTGATGTACAAATGAATGGAGGAAGTATTTAAAAGGAATAATAGAATTACATTTGGAAGCATGTGTGTTCTGGATGGTTAGAAAGA
>NW_011109765.1:0-8965 GCF_000146605.3 Meleagris gallopavo
ATAAGCCCCTCCCTAAGCTATAAGCCCCTCCCTAAGCTATAAGCCCCTCCCTAAGCTATAAGCCCCTCCCTAAGCAATGCTATTTGAGAATTTCCTTTGAGTTAACAAAACTAAGAGATGTTATGGACCGCTTACATATTGTATTCTACAGCTCACTATCTCAGTGCCATCTTGAAAATAAAAATTACAACTATTGTTTTGTACTTTTAGATCACTAAAATAAAATTCCTTTTACTGTTTTTAACATTTCAACCCAAAAGTTACAAAAAAAACCAAACAAATAATGCACTGAAGTGATTCTGATACGTTATTAATGACAGAACAAAACCTGCTTTGGCAGGGGGGTTGGTCTCGATGATCTCTAGAGGTCCCTTCCAACCCCTACAGTTCTGTGATTCTGTGATTCTGTGAAATCAAACAAGTAATTTTCACCACCACTGCATCTTGTGAAGAAAGCACTTGCTGGAGAATTTCACAACAAAATTGTGAATTGTAGATTGCTTATCTTCATAACTTAAATGGAAGCTAAAGAAGTAAATCTTGCACACGGACTTGAAAAATGAACTGTCACCTAAACTGCTTTAGAGATATTTACATGGCAAGTAACTGGAAGCCATAGGAATGTTATAATGCCCACCAATACTACGTTTGTCACAGAACTTTAGTGCCTTTGCATATAATCCTGCTTCTCACTTGGTGACATTTTCTTCTACAAGGACCCTGCAATGCTTCCTTGGACTACTGATTTTAGCTCTGCAGGCAGAGGTCTTTTCTCAGTGGAAGATCAGGCAAATGAAGATTGAAAATGGGATTAGAAGATGCATTTGCTGATCACTGCTGCACACTTTTCTAATCCTTTCATGGAAGCTGATCGGCGATATTCCACTTAAATACGTTAACCTTTACATTTGTGAAAGACAGCGTATCAGCTGATGCTTACCTCCACGTGCCACTGTTTGCCCATAGCATTCACCAAACATCCTTCAACTGGTCTTCTATGTGCTCCACAGATGTCGACGCCCATTTTGTCATAGCAGGGTAAACAATATAATTATTCTCCCTTTGGTTCACGAGCATCAGCAATGAGTTCCTTCCTGTTCGAAAATGTCATTAATTTAGAGCATGAATAAGAACAATTTCAACTCAAGAGCTTCTGTAGAGATCATTTAATTTTTAGCCCTTGTTTCAGTAACTGTATTTATACTACAATAATGTCTTTAGCAGCATAAAATACAACAGTTCAATATGATTATTTTTTTAAACAAGCTTGATTGATTCTGAGAAAAGCCTGCTAAGCAGGATGCATCAAATCTCTCTGAAAATAGCTACTGAGCTTGTCTCAAACAGGTTAGAAAGCTGTACTCGTGCCTGGCTTACATTCTGGCTTACTTAGCACCGGTTTCTTTTAGATTTACATAAATGTAACTGAAAGGAAAATGCACTCCTCTGCCTTTTCCCCATGGTGTCAAACATCAGAGAAAGAAAAATGTAAGCTGACAATACCACTGACACAATACTACAGGTTGTTTTTCAAATCAGCCTCTGCTGTGATACTGAAATGATAGCTTCCCTTGTACTAAAAAATAAACGAATAACGTGTGCTATATCCTACAATGCCCCCGATCCATGCATCACTAGGGAATGTAGAAACATGCAGCTACATATTTGGTAACTGCAGAAACTGATAAAACGAAGCAAGAGAAAGCTGAAAAGAAAAGAATGCTTAGGCAACTCAACTAAAAACAAAGAATGCAGGCAAGATGACTGAAGCAGCTGAAGATGACCAATTTTCTGCCCTTTGTACCAGAAAAATAATGTCAGTCATTTTGCTGCCATAAGCAAGTTTGCGCCAGATTTCCTATTTCCTAAGGTACCACCCTGTGCTGCAAATTGCTGTCTTTCATTAACCCCACTCCCATGCTTTACCCTCAAACTCTTCAGAAATTTAGATTGGAAGCTGGATGGCAAAACAGGCCCTAATTCTCTACATAACTATGTGTATCACATTAGAAATATGAAATCAATGGCTACACAGTCTACTTAAAATCTGTGAAGGATCCCATTAAGTGAGAGCATTTATTAGTGCAAAGGGTGATAAACTGGACTCAAATTGGGAACCCATGTTGGGAAAATAAACATCTGTTTAAAAATGACAAAACTTCTGCATCTGATTTGTATCTAAGCATCTACCACAGTGTATCCTACTGATCCTGAAACATCACCAGGTACAAAACACACACTTGACAGGAAATCTGGTGTCAAAGTAGCTAAGTAGTTAATATTTTATGTGCACATTTTAAGATTTCCACTCTCAGTTTTGTGATGCATTCTTAGACCTTTTTCCTCAAAAAAGATACTTCAATTACTCCATCTCAGCAAGGAAGCTTTAGGAACCATACCCTCTACATCCCTCCCAACTTCCATTCCATTTTCATCATCATCAGTGAGAGAAGGAAGGGTGAAGACCCACCTGCCAGCATTCTTGACAAATCCAATACTGGCCAATACTTGTTGGCAGATATCACAGCAGAAGCACTCTGGATGCCTGTGATTGTTCATAGCTTTAATAGCATGACCAATAATGAACTCACCTGTAGGAAACATAATAACAGGATGTAAAATGCCATGCTACACAAATTTAAAAGAAACCTGCAACTGAATCGCTAGAATTACATCATCGTTTTTGCTTTGCTCTTCTTCTAGAAAAGGATGCTTGTGAATCGTCGTTCACGCAGTGTTGGCTTCTACTCCGCTAGGTCTATAATCAAGCCTTGAAAGGGCTCCATACTCAAAGCACAACAGAACTGAGTTTGGGTGGCCTTGACCCTTGTATGGGGCTGCTGAATCATGGCCTGAACCTCTGATTGATCACCTGAGGCAAGCAATGAGTCAGCCACGGGTGACTGCAGGAAGGGGTGGAGCCTGGCTCCACCTCTCCTAGACCCATTTAAGAGCTGACTGCCAGTGGGGAAGGATCTCTCTGGATATCCGTTCCATTAGAGTTCATCTTGCGAGCCCAGGACAGGGTGAGTGACTTTTTCTCATCTTTCTCTCATTACTCCAATATAAATTATATTAGCCAAGCTCCTGGATATATATATATATACACACCATCTGTATATCCATAGATTATACAATTGGTGAGCCAGGCAGGCCAAATCTACATTATATCATGTCTTTCTTATGGAGTTTCTATAAATGGGTCAAGGAGGAGAACACCATTCCCCTTGATAAAATGATTCCCGGGCAGATCCCAGGGTTTCTGGGATCTACTTATTATCAACTGGCAACTATAATTGAGAAATGGGGTCCCTGCGTACTCTGGGGAATATTTCCCTGGTACGCTTAACAGAATACTTTCCGGGACTGGACAAAGATATCTTAACTACGAAAGAAAGGCAATTAGCTGCATCAACAGTGGCATGGCCACTGTTAAATGCTTTAAATCAAGCAGAGACAGCTGTCAAAGAGGAGCACTCAGGCAGATAACAGACATGAACGAAATGAAGTCTAACATGCAAGCCTGTGGCATTCCCACAAAATCATAGCTTTCCAAGAATAAAATGTGATGGCCTCTAGAAGTTTGAAGCATCGCTGCTGCCAGCAGCCCTGCTGATTTTGGCTACTCTCACTACATTCAAAAACTGGAAAAGCCCACTTTCAGGCAAGATCCATGGAGTGCTGCAGCCTAGATGGGCTTTTTCTCTCACTTAAAATCCTTCAACATTAAGCTTACCTGGCGTACAAAGTCACTAACTATTCTGTGAAATGTGGTATTCTTGAATCCACAAACCTTTCTCCCCCATGCACAGGGCCCTGATATCTTCAGCCGTTCGAGGGACAATATTTGAAAGGAGCTCCATGGTTGTGTGTTCTAAAGGTTCATCGCTGGCAGAAACATTAAAATACACAACGGGGTTGGTGTTCTTTGACAGCTCTGCTGCCAGTGAGAGGTGGCCCTTCTGCAGCTCTGACAAACTTTGCTGGCATTCTTCAAATCTCCTCTTGAAAGAATTAGCCAGTTCTTGAACTTTAAATCTGACCACAAATTGCTCTACTTTCACTTTACCATCTGAAAACAAATCCAAGAAGAGGTTTCCTTAGCTCTACTCATTGTAGCCAGAGATCTGTAGCTTTTGTTCTGTATAATCTCCAGGGTAAAACAAAGCCAAACAAACTGCAGAAGATACTGAAAGGAACTGTAAAAACCACTCAATTGACTCACCAGCATCATCTGTAGCTGTCCAAATTAAAACACTGTTTGATGTTTCAGAGGGCACCAAGTTTACTTCTTCAGTGATGACTTGCTTTGCACACACCTCAAGAACTTGGTCCCTTCTCATAAGGGTCCTGTAATACTTCTTCTGTGTCTGGAAGAGGACCTTTAGCTCTCCAAGAGCGCGCTCCTTCCACTGAGCAGCATCTCTGGCCAACTGTAAAGTTCTGCCCTCTCTTTGAAGAGAATTCCTTCATATTCTTCTCTAGAACTTAACTTCCACCTAAAACACAGCACAGTAATGCGTGATATCCCCAGAAGTTGTTGTCACCAACAACACTGTTACAATTCTGACATCACATAATGCAAAATTATTCAATGTTTTCCTTTCTTCTGTGGCTTTGTACCCACAGCTCTACAGACACTCATCATGCACTGAAGTGAATCAAAAGCCCTGCCTTCTCAAAATGTAAGAGCCCAACAGATTTCAGCATTTGAAATTCATTTTAGCAATGCAACACTACCTGCACCACACTGCATAGGAAGTTGTTTGGTTTTTTTAAGCTATCAAGTGTGCTGGCGTATTTCCCGATGAAATTTCAGGTCTGCTGAATGATGTGCGAAGTGATAACGCAGCACTGTTAACATTCCAGGTGTTCCCCTCCTAAAGACTGTTAAATAATTTAAAACTGGCATTTGATCAGAATAAGAATCAACTGAAAATTATAAATGGAGGGCTCACAGCTGCATATCCTCCTCACTTTATATGTGCACATTACTGGCTTTTAACATCCTTCAATTAACACATCTTCCAAAGCTAAAGAAAAACTTGGAAGAACTGAAGAAACGTGTGACAGACAAGCATTTCTGGTGGGAGAAGTGACACTGAAGGAGAAAAAGAACAGGTAATGCAAGAAAGAAAACCACAGAAATCATAATATGATTAACAGATAAGGAAAGGCAAATAGGATATTGAAGAAAGAGGAAAATGACATTTTGCAGACTTCATCAGATTAGTAGTTCCAATTAAAGGACACTACATACTGTTTATTTGTGCTCTATCGGTCTTGCTTAATCATTATATTAATCTGCAATTAAGCCTATTCTTTACAGGAAGCTAAACTAGAAGATTATAGTCATTGCAAGCTTCTCATCCTATAAGGCACGCTGAAGTTAAATACAAAATCCAGACATGAACAACTGTGTTAAGCCTTACAAAGCTACATAAGGCAAACCTCAAGCTAAACTCATCTTTACTTCAGCTTAAAGTTCTTCTACTTCCTAAAAAGCTGTATCATCACCTCCTGGTAAATTCTGTGATACATGAGCAGTTTCTGTGGATTCTGCTTCTTTGCTGCTAGCAGCTGACTGCAAATACCGCTGTTGCTTCACTGGTTGATGGAGTATGTAATTCTTCCTTACTTGTACAGACTAAGTCAGTACGATTAATAAAACAGTAAGCAAATAAGCCAGGAGAGCCTAATATTCCAACTATATTAAGTCTGGACACTAAAAATAACCACTCCCTCCAAAAAAGCCACATTTCCCCTCTCCTCTCCCTCTCTCCATTCCTCCCAGAAATTGATAAATTTCTTCATTTATAATTACAACAGCAGTACAGAAAAATCACGATAGTAAGTTCTCAGTCTCCTACTTTCCTATAGTGCTACTGCTATTTCAGAACAACAAAGTAACAGGGATTAAGGGAAGTGAACAACTGGGGGAAAAAAAAAATCAAAAACACAAGAATTCTTCATTATTCTTAAGACACACTCAAGTTTGACTTGACAAGAAACTGAAGTACCTTTGAAGCAGTACGATTCCAAAACAAGCCCCATTTGCCTTGGAAATTGCTCTGAAATCACTTAACTCTTACATAATAGCCAGGAGGAATTCTACTAGCCAAAAAGCTGTTTCTACTTCAGGAGGTAAAGCTGTTCCTTTCTCTCCCTGAGAAACCTAAGATCTGTACCTTAGTTCCAGTGCCAGAACAGACTTGAGACACAGCCAAACAAGTAGTTTTTAATCTGCTGGATGCTTTATTTCTCAATAAGTGAAGATAGTCTAAGAATAATACTGCAAATTTATTGCCTAAACTTTCGTAAAGACTTGACTTGTACTTTCTTTCTTTGAGTTTTAACTTCTTCCTGAGTCCCTTCTGGACTGGCATCCTCCGCACTGCTATTAACGCCACAGACAGATGTGGAAGGGACCTGTGGAGTTTCTCCTTTAGCCTTCTCCTCAGAAGGTTTAGCTTCCAAAGCAGTAACACATTCCCTCTCCAATTCATGTTTGACTGGGGGGCCTGCTGCAAAGAACAAAAATTAGTGGAAAACAGCTGATAAGGCACCTAAATACTGTGATCATTTTTGGCACATACATGATAAAATAACCTAGCGATACTCAGAACATCTTAAATTTAGAGCTTTTGAAATAGCACTCATTCAGGATAACTAAGGAACTGTAAATCCGCCATACTTTGGTTTTCTGCTGCTATCAAAGAACCTCCATGCAATAATGAAGATTTTAAACTTGCAACTGCCACTACAGATACTAGCTTCCTTTGACATTTACTTATATTTCCAATAGCTCAATATGTGCCACCTTTTATTAATACACAGACACTCACAGCCTCAGAAAGGGAGACTGGCCAAATGGAAGATGAGAGTTTTTCTCAATTGAAATACTGTTAGTGTCTATTGGTTCTAGTAGTACTATACTTTCCCTTTCCCTTTGAAACCTTGAATTTCACCTTTGAAATTCAAGTCTCAGACCAGGAACAAGTCAGCATTTTCATACTGTTACAAGAATTATTTATGGCCTTACACCAAATAAAATACAGCTACAAGGAAGAGCCATATAGGTATCATAAACAGAGGAAAAGCAATACCTAGCACTGAAAAAGAGAGTAAGAAATATAAAGCTGTTTGCAGAAGCGTGTACTGCTGATGAGCTTTGAACATGTGAAATTCCAGAAGATATGAAACAGTGACTGAATAGAACTTACTTCACATCACTTCTGGGAAGTACAAGAAGAAAAAACAGGACAATCAATGGTTGAAGCTAAAGACGCAAAGCTTTGGAAAGAATGGAAGCAGAGAAGGAGAATGTCTCCTAGTTGAAGGGATAATTCGAGTTTAAGCTTAAGCACAAGTGCAGTTCTTGTAGTTTACCAGTCAGAGCAAGGCCTGTGCACATACACTACCAGTTCAACTCAAAAAATGCACTTTCAGCACTTCATTATAAACGCCTCGTACAGATCCCAAAATCCTACCCACAACTCCTTTTCTCACTACAGAGTAACACTGAATTGTGCATAAGGCATGTTTCTGTTCTTATGTGCAAATAACTACAACTTAATATTCATTCAAGTTGAAAGTCTAGAATTTGAAGATTCACAGATGTGCACTAGAACTGAAAGAAACAACATACTATTAAAACAGAAGAACTAATACAATGACTAGCATTAATAAATGTCTGACTAATGAGTAGCACACTTGAATAAATTAGTAGTTCAATTAACACTCACCTTTTTCCAGGATTTTTAAATGAGAAGTTGGAGGGCCCATCTTGTGCTGAAGGAGCCAGCTTGGATGCCTTGCTCTCCCAAGGTTTCTGAGCTGCACTACAGCTTTTGAGTGGTTCAGCTACTTCTGGTTTTTCCTGCTCTGCTTTCTGAGATACTGAAATTACATCAGTGCTCTTTCTTGGAGGATTAAAGCTGAATCCAAAGAGGGAACCAATGGCCGAAGTACTCCCAAATGGGAATGTCTTTTCATTACTGAAAACGCTCTTGACAGATTCAGATCTAAATACAAACTTTGAAGCAGAAGCCACTGTTTTTCTTGGCGTTTCAGAGCTGCTTGATACCTCTAAAGCTTCTATAGCAGCATCAGAACCATCATCACCATGGCTGAGGTCGCTTCTCTCGCTGGTAGCTTCTTCCAGTACAGCTACAGCATTGTTACCACAAGGAGATGCTTTGGCTGTATTTGTACGAGAAACATGAGGCATTACCAATGTGCCTTTCTCACGGATGTGCTCACTCTTGTCCCTGTTTGCTGTTTCTTGAGATTGGAGTGTAACTCCACTACTTGAAGGCAGTTCATTTTTGTCTTTTTCATCAATGTTTGTCAAGTCTGTTGTACACTCTTTGGGGAGATCATCTTTCTCAGCTGTATTCGTATTGAACTCCTGTATGCCATATTTAAATCCACCTGGAGGCATCCACATTGAAAAGATACATCTTTCCTTTCAGGCTTCGCTTCAGCATCTGCAGGATTCTGAGAGGTACACGCTGGTGTTTTCCCATCAAGTTTAAAGGAAAATTCTTGAAGAGATACTGCTGAATTAGTTTTGCTTGTATTCTGGCAAGTAACGCATTTTGGGGCAGTGGGTTCATTTCTTACTAAAGAAATGTTACATTCCCACTGCCCTTCCTTTTTAGCAAAGGCCGATCCTAATTTGTCCTGTGCGGCACTAACGCTGGATTCTGCAGGTTTTAAACTTGTGGGTGCAACCAAAGGTTTTGTGAAATAGCCTGGTTCAGGCAGAGGTGGATTTGTGCTCGCCTGTGGAAGGCCACAGTTGTGATCATCACCTCCATGAGGTGAAATGATTCCAGCAGATGGAGCATCAAAATGCAAAGGCGCACCATAGATGCCTTGAGGAAACACAACAGCACAAGTGTTTGCAGAGGTGGTGTGTGGACTGCTTGTTGATAAGCATGTATATGCTGCTGAGGTGCAA
>NW_011109766.1:0-516 GCF_000146605.3 Meleagris gallopavo
TTGCCCAGAGAGGTTGTGGAGGTTAATGACAGCAATTTTTTTCATATTCAGTATATTTAACATCACTGGATATTAAAGCTTCTTCTTAGCTGCAGATCAGCCCCATGAGCTGCCTAACAGAGGATCTCAGGTGGTGAAACCTTCAATTCCCACAGATTAATTAAAATAAGCTTGCTGTAAGGTGCATGTCAAAGGTCTGCAGGGGTGCCAGGAAGCTGAATGCATTGGGGAAAACATTTCTTCTGCGCTGTATACTCACAGAAATTTCAGATGAAGCAAAGCAATGTGCTGAAAGAGCTTTTCTTTCTGCATTCTCATTTGTCTCTTCAGTTCTAAATATCCTTACTTGTTCGTTCTTCACTTTCCTGCCCTTGCAAAAGCAATAACCGATTTTGACAAGTGTACTTTCTCATCTTGCCACTTGCAATCTCTCTGGAGTTGCTGTCAGGTGTTTTGGTTTGATTTGGTTTGTTTTTTTCCAGGTAAATATATTGAATTTTGTCGACATAATTTGAA
>NW_011109767.1:0-638 GCF_000146605.3 Meleagris gallopavo
TCATCAGCCTGATGACAGAAAGAGTGAAGGCTGTGACAGCTGGCAAGGGAGACAAAGAAGCTAGGTTCCAGGAAGCAGGCAGTTTAATGTTGCACATTTATACTGTTTGATACAAATGCCATTAATATTCTAATCATAACATTATTTTCACAATTTAAAATGCACAGTACTTAATTCTATTTCATTTAAATTGAACTTCATGATTAACATCTGTATAAAACAAGGCTGTGAGTTGTTAGTGCATCAGATTTAAGTGAATAATGACTTACAGTGGATGATTTAGTAGGCATCTAGCCATAGTCATGAAATCTTTTATGAGGAGATTAACTCATAAGTTTTGCCAGCTCCACAGCAATCTCGTTTTAGGTACTTGCGCCACATGTGCCTGTTAGTATGTTGAAAAAAGAATATACAGAGTTCAGAGAATGGAATATTTCACACAAGAAAATGTAAAATGATGATTCAGTCATGAAATAAGACAGATTCCTAATGGTTTTGTATTGACAAAGGAGTCTTTCTGTGTGGGAAGATGTCTCTCTGAATCAACTATAATGCTTGTTAGACTGCATATTAAACTAAATCATTTTGCTAGTTATCTACCATTATGGCATTGTCACAAAGGGGCAAGGCAGAAAATT
>NW_011109768.1:0-646 GCF_000146605.3 Meleagris gallopavo
AAACAGGATTCTTGAAATTAATTCGATGTTGTCTCATTAGTGGCTAGTTGGGAAAAGTAGATTGTTTCTGGTTTACTGTAAAGGAATTGTGAGAAATACTATCAAACTGCCATGAGCTCACATGCTAGAGATGAAGGCATTTATAAAAATTTAGGTAGATTATCAGATAGTCTTTATAGGAATAAAAACAGAAATAGGTAAAGCATTTAATTTGTAAGACAGCTGTATAAGCACTGTCTTCCTGCTCTGTATAATTGAACGTCACAGGTTCATGGGCAATTGTCTGCACAGTCTGTTGCTGTATCAAATATTGAGTGTTTACCATGCTTCACTTAGAAAAATACACAATAAAACTTGTGAGTTAAATGTGGTTTTTTGGTGGTCTTCTCTCAAAGCATTTTGTTATGTATGAAAATAGAAAACAAAACTATAATATCATAGTTTCTTTTGAATGTCTTTTCTTTTGTAGACTGAGCTTTAATAAAGTGCATTTGAAACCCAAATTCTATTTACAGGCAGTACTGGATTTTAAAAAGCATATATTATGTTCTTCTAAATCAACAGCAAATTGATGTTGTTTTGTATACCACCTTTATCAGCTTAGTGGCAGGAATCAGAGTGTTAAAATGCATACTTCTGTGGACTC
>NW_011109769.1:0-1215 GCF_000146605.3 Meleagris gallopavo
AAAAAAACACTTCAAGTCTCTCTCAAAAGCTATACAGACAGGTGCACAGCAAACAACAGGAAAAGCTTGCTTTCACTCTCAAACTGAAAGCTTTGTCACTGAAGGCTAAGACATAACTAACTTGATTTTTCACCAGCTAAGAAACAGTTAATTGCAGATCGAGTGACATATCCACACAGCCCCTCACAATCACTTTAAAAATAACCAGATAATCCTCTAGCACTTAGATTTTCTTCTCACTTCCTGACAGAAAGCACCACTTTTTTTAAAAAAAGAAAAGGATAGAACAAGAAAAAAACTGCTTAGAGCATGAATACAATCCAAGGTAGCTAGCCTAAATGCTATGCTTTAGCTACAGTCTCCCTCTCATACCTCTGAGGCTTGTCAATGAAAAGATTATTTTTCCACTGGTTCTATAAGCACAAATTAGCATCCAAACAGTACCTGCTGCTGTGGTAAATAACTGCCAGTAGCAAAGAAGTAGTGACAAGCTAACCAAAGAAGGAAACAGAAGCAATGAAATGGGGGCAAGCAGATAAAACTGTTTTGTCTCCTGAAGACTGCACCAAAGGGAGAAGATGGAACAGACACCATATTACCTGCAAAATGGAAAAAAAAAAAAAAAAATGAGATTATTGCAGCACTGATCATTTTTAAAGCCTCACTTCTCTAAATTCACTTACCCTTTAAGTCAGAAAAATTCATAGAAAATATACGAGTCCTTTTGAGAGAAAGAAAAATGAAAGTCCCCTGCCAACAGATTACACATCATTTAAAATCTCATATGTGTTCAAAGAGCCAATGCCATTGCTAGTACCGGACGCATACCAGCTACACCATTTACTCTTAAAAAAACTGAAATATCTTATTACAACAAAATCCATTTACCAAACTTGAAAGACATGATGACTTATTAATGTATCCAGGAATATTTATACAACAGTTATTGACCACAATAGATATTAAATGATGTTAACAGCAAGTGCTACTTGCCTAAAGGTCTATGGGCATGTTAGCCTGAAGTATTCAAGATACCCACTATCACATACAGCAGAATTCATGAGAATTCTACAGTGTTTTCTGGAATAACAGTTACAATACAGTCAGGATAACCCCCTAATGCTTCTAGAATGTGCCACTAGACTTCTATGTTTATGTAATAAATTCATTCTAGATGGGCAATTCCTGAGCAGTTATGGTAGTATGGCATGTTTG
>NW_011109770.1:0-416 GCF_000146605.3 Meleagris gallopavo
GAGATGGTGCCATCTGAGTGCACGAAGCCAGCATCTACATCCAGGAGCTGCACATTGGGTAGTTTGGGGAGTGAGGCTTTTAGCAGATGGTTCACCTTGGCATTCTTCTGCCGCAGAGGGTTTGGCTTCTCTCCACGAGGTAGCAGGCCCTGACACAAGAAGGAGGCAATGAAGAGCTTTCATTCAACTTTGATGGTGCAATAATGATTTCCCTTTCAATTCAGGCACCCTTTCAAGATTGAAGACGTCTATGATAAAAGGATCTCATTTCTTGAATCAGATTTTGTCCATTTAGATCTAACTTCAAATGTGACTGAAGGAGCCAGATGAGCTAGAAGCACAACTGGCATGGAATTTGTTTGTTTTGGGTTTTTTTTTGTTAGAACAAAAAAATCTATCAGTTTGCATTCCTTTTA
>NW_011109771.1:0-611 GCF_000146605.3 Meleagris gallopavo
TGAAATGTGCAAGAAATGTTCTCCTATGCTCAGAGTATGTATTCTTTCTGGCATTACAAACTGTGAACAATAGAAGTAGGAAAGGATATCCTCTCTGAAATAGCAACTTTTGGCAGTCTCAGACTCAACACTCCTGCTCTAATCCTTACTCCCAGTCAACTCAGGTATCTATCTTCTGAAAGTAATGCAATAGTCCCTACAGAAATTAATTGTATCAGTGAAGGCATGCCACATAGTGTTCCTATACAATTAAATCTCTATTGCTTATACAGTTGAATGTGCTAGTTTTCACAATTCAAAAGATTAGGAGTCAATTTGAAATAGGCTGTTTATTAACACCACCTTATTTTGAAAGGTGTAGAAATTTAAAAGTATAATTTGGGCTGTTCTGCGTTAGTTAGATGCCAAATAGCAACTCTGGATATTTACTTATGTAACAGTAGCAATTCTGAACTGACAAAATTGTTTAATTTAGGTGTTTAACTCTGAGAAATTTGGGAACTGCTATACTACTCTGAATCCTTTTCCAGCTGGCCAGATCTAGGGATGTTCCCTGTTCAGTACTTGATTCATCAGTGGTCATTTCAGCTGACTCTAAATTTCATTAAAGA
>NW_011109772.1:0-721 GCF_000146605.3 Meleagris gallopavo
CAATGAAACAGCTCTTGCATATTCAGGCAAAGGTAATCCAAATTCCTCATCTCTTTTTCCTTCATGGTAAGATGGAGCTCTGCATTTCATTTCCTCTCACCAAAAGGCCACATGAGCATCGTGGTGACAAGAAGTCGCCATGCTTTATTGTAGAGGGAGATAAATTAGAATAATCCTTATAATGTTTTGGCAAGAAGAGGTTGTTCAGTTTTATTTTTGTTAATCAGAATCAGCCCAACCTGCACAAGAATTCACATTAACAGCCACACAAAACCGTTTTGCAGAGCACCACAGTGATCCAGATCTATCAATACAGCAATAATAAGTTTCAATTCTCATTTAACTCCTTGATTATCAGAACAATCAAAAACATAGAAATAGACTCAAAACTGCCCATATGGTAGCAACAACACATTGACAGGCAAAGAACAAACAGGAATGTCTTGCAGAGAGCTGAATTAGTCTAAAACAGCCAATAACCAGGCAACAGCCAGCGGTGGGGTTAGATGCTTTGTGTCTAGCTAACAAACAGCTATTTTCAACAAGTAGTAGAAAGGCTTGAAGATGTGGATACAAGAAGTTAGGGGTTCCAGGAAGTCCTGCAGAGACCTATGGCAGCAAGTATGCTTTTTAAGCACTCAGCTGGCAGAGCATTAAGCTGCTGAGGGTATTACAAGACAGATTGACTATGTGCTATTTATCACCATTTTATTATTAACTG
>NW_011109773.1:0-392 GCF_000146605.3 Meleagris gallopavo
ACTGAATGAGGAAAATACTCAGTATTTTTTTTTATTTTTTTTATTTAATGAGGAAAATACTCAGCCAATACTACCTACTGCACTTTGTATCTTTTGATCAAGAGCAAGAGGCGAGGGAAAGGCTGTGGAACAATAGAAACCCATTTCTGAGCGTGATTGACTTCAGCGCACTCCCTGTGCGGGGATGTGTCACTGAGATAATACCCGTGTTTTAGCTCCACAAATTATGCCTTTTCACTTGCTTGCATCAAACAAGGTGTCAGACGGAGACAGTAAGGGAGCTGCTGGATCCCTGGCACGGGTGGAGGAGTGCAGCTCAGAGTGCCACGTTCCTGTGGTGCTGGGGCACCGCAGTGCACACCGCTGCCAGCAGTGCAGGGTGGAGCGGGGCG
>NW_011109774.1:0-412 GCF_000146605.3 Meleagris gallopavo
CCCCAAAGACACAGTAAGTTAAAGGACAGGTAAAAGAGGGTGAATCAACATTTCCAGTTAACAAAAAAAGGTATCTTTCATAGGCCACATTTACAATGAGTGCTAAGACCAATTGTAACTTGGTGGTGGTGAAAAAACAACACTGTCGAACCACTAAGATGCTTCAAATCTCTCCTTACATGTTGGTAAGTTGATGGAAAATGGGAAGCATCTGTACAGAGATAGGAGAAAGGTGGATTGCTTTCATGGCAACTGAAAAAATGTGTTCATGTGCAAATACTCATACAGAAGAAAAAGTGCCTACCTGGCAGTATTTAGTTCAGTCACACAGCTACAAAAGAGCATTTTGTAACCTCTCAGTTAAGCACCACTGAATACACAGAAAGAACAACCAACACCACAGTTTTATCCA
>NW_011109775.1:0-515 GCF_000146605.3 Meleagris gallopavo
TACCAAAACAGCCTGTCACTCAAGCACAACAAAGACCTTTAAGCCACCTACTGCGACAGAGGGGAAGGCAAGACAGAGCTGATTCAAATAAGAGAAATAAATATTCTGCACTTGTCCCTCCTATTCAAATCTAACCTCATGAAAGTTACTTCACTTAACAGACCTCAGGCTGCAGTCAAACGCCCAGCGGCACCCGTCTGAGAGCTGCATGGCATCACCCAGGCTCATGTGCTGCACTGAGCCAAGACAAAGTCATGGCAGTGGGCCCTCATTGCCCACCTTCCTGCAGTGGGACTGCGCTGCTCCAGAACTGTGGTGGGAAGAACACAGCCACGAAATAGGAAGGCAAGTATCTACAAGGAGTCTGCCAAATAAAATACATCCACAGCTGCAAAACTGGGTCAGAACTGCAATGTGACAGGGAAGGATTCTGCAACCACTTTCTGATGGCTTTACAACATTGGCCTGGTCTTTCAAAATATTCCTTTTCTTCAGGGCATCCCCTGAGACAGCAG
>NW_011109776.1:0-749 GCF_000146605.3 Meleagris gallopavo
AAACATATATATATGCATATTTTTCTTCATTTATAGGTGAAAGATTAGTGATGTGCCTGAGTTTGCAAATGTATGAAAACTATTTTGGAATAATTTTCCTGACTAATTGCTTTGATATAAACTTCCTGTGCAGGCAGTCGTAATCCAGAAGAAGAATTATGCAATTGGCTTAACTTAATGGAAAAGCGCATTGTTATTCTAAGATGAATGTGACTTCACAGAATTTAATTTCTAAGTAATTTTCTGTATTAATTATCAAGTACTGACAAGCTTGAGGAGCCTCAGTACTCTCACAACTTAATGCTCTTTACAGGCTTTAAGAAAAGAAGGGCAGGTTGTTGGAACTTGGGTTAAAGTCCCTTTAACTACAAGCTTATTCCTGTAATTTATTTGTCTTGGTGTATATGGCTAATGTGACCTTATTTTTAGGATAAAGATGAAACTTCTACAGGGATAGTAAGCTTCTGTGGATTTGAAATATGGGAAAATGAAAATATTTGCCCTCACTCTTACCAAATTCTCCTGTAGCTGAGTTTTCGTAATACAGCTAAGAGTTGTTTGACTTCCTCATAAGCCCTCCAATTTCTCGTGACTATTCCTGTAGAAGAAGAATTGTTTTCAGTGTTTAAGGATCCAATTTGAGTGCAATTTTATAAGGGGCAGAATCACAGCACTGTAGGGGTTAGAAGGGACCTTTGGAAGTTGAGTCAAGTTCTCTGCTACAGCAACTTCCCTACAGTAGCTTGCAT
>NW_011109777.1:0-480 GCF_000146605.3 Meleagris gallopavo
GACCCAAATTATGATCAAAGATCATAATGATCAAAGGTTATGCATTCGGTTATGTTCAGGTGGATGAGAAGACAAATGCAGACAGAAGCATCAGGAATAAGAAAAAGATACTTGCCTGCATTTATGTATCTAGTGTGTAAAGCAAAGAGATGAAGAGTTGTTTGAACAGGACACTTTTACTTCTCTTGGCATGGAAGCTCTCTAGCAGGACTAGTTCTGCAGGGGGAGATTCTATCAATAGTCAGATGATCTGAAACCATATTCCAGAACTATTTGGCAGCTGTGTTCCCTAAGAAGTAAAAGCTGAGACAACGTTATTGATTTAGGAAGAAAAATGAACTATAGCAGGGCAAGGACTTGCCACACAGAAATGAAGGATCAGAAACTGTTTTGAAATAAGACAGGTTTTAAAGCTTTGTGTTTGCTGCACTTCTGCTGCTATTGAGGTTTCTTGGGTTTTGGGCTGTTTGGTTAGTTTTA
>NW_011109778.1:0-402 GCF_000146605.3 Meleagris gallopavo
AGTAGCATGGGTACTTGTGAATCTCTTGGCCAGCAGAGGTAAGTTTTTGTGGATTTGTGAAGTATCATCAAAAGCTTAAATTTAGGTTTTGAAATATGCACGATTCTGATCTCTGAAAAATGAAGAAAAGGACAAAAAAGATTTAAAATGCAATATGAAATATATGTAATTTTAAATAACATTAACCTCAGTCACTAATGTTAGCCTAGTAAAAATAAGGAGGCAGATAGAAACTCAGCTATTTAAAGTGTGTAAGGCTGAAGGAAGAAAAAGGTGGAGGAAAATTGTACCTTCTAGACAATTTGCACTGCGAAATTATCATAACAGAAGAACTGATAACTGGGAGAAAAAAAAAAAAAGAAAAAAAAACATAAAAAGCACTTAGTGCTTAAATTGACATTT
>NW_011109779.1:0-378 GCF_000146605.3 Meleagris gallopavo
CAAACAAGTGACTTGGAGTTCTATTTACAAATTTTGTCCATTTTGGAAATTATGATAGGGTTGGGTCTCATTTCTCTGATTCATGTTAGGTTTCACTGTAACCAGTAGTAAATACCTTTGTTGCATTTCTGCACTGCTGCTTTTGATTTTCTGTGATAATGGCTGCACAGAATTTTAAGTCTGATCAGTGCATGAATCTTATTTCTTGCTTTTAGTGTCAGTTAGTGAATAAATGAGAAACTTTTAGTTACACTTTTGTGCTTTTAGGATATGTGATGTGTAGCACTATCTGAAAACAGATGACCAATTTTTTATTAATGAGTGTTTCATTATATGGACAAGTATCATATATTTTGAGCAATCCTGTCTTTTGAGACG
>NW_011109780.1:0-348 GCF_000146605.3 Meleagris gallopavo
CGGCTTGTCAAGTCTCAGCAGAGTGCAGGTAGGTTCACTGCCATGTGGTCAAAGTGGCTGAGGAGGTGCAGAGTTGTTTTGGAGGCAGGGAGGTTTCCATTCTCGTATTTGAAAGGCCTGCCCTAAGCTTTCAGTGCCTTGAGCTCAAGGATTGTTAATCCATCTTGCTTCCAGCCATTGAGGGCACATCCGTGCTGTCTCAAGTGGTTTTTCTGATTGCTTCTCTGTCTGGGATTTGTGCTCTTTTAGGTCGATGAAAACATTTCTGAAAGACAGGTTTTGTGTGCTAACTGAACTTAAGGCGCAGGTCCGCAAATCCCAAGAAATAAATCGTGGTGAACAAGTAAA
>NW_011109781.1:0-787 GCF_000146605.3 Meleagris gallopavo
TTCAGCAACTTTGAACAGATTTACTTTTGAAATATGTTGAGCTTCTTTACAGTTAGTGAAAATCTAATCCCAGACTTATGGCCAAATAGGTAACAACAACATCCCTCTATTCCTAGCAAATGCTTTGTTACGTTAGTCAGTCATGTTTTCTTCACAGAATTGCAGGGGTTGGAAGGGACCTCGAGAGATCAACAAGTCCAAAATGCATGCCAAAGCAGGTACTTTATAGTAGGTCACACAGGTAGGTGTCCAGACGGGTCTTCAATATCTCCATAGGAGACTCTACAACCTCTCTGGAAAACCTGTTCCAAATGCTCTGTCACCCGTAAAGTTCTTCTGCATATTGATATGGAACTTCTTATGTTCATGTCCATTTATAATCTATGTATATATTAACAGGTAGAAGAATTATATGAATTTGCTAATTTTTAAGCAGAGAACTGCAAAATACTGTAAGTGGTTTTACTCAAATGAACTACAGTAAAGGAAGTCTTACCAGTAGATCCATTTACGTGCAATTCCGGGGTACTTTTATTTCCAGCAACTGCAGTAAGGACAATATTGTATTTATTCCCAGGGACTAGGCCAGTAAAAAGTTTCTTCAGTTTTTGAAAATCTTCCTGGTATGGAGGATTCTTGTAGTTTCTTATTACTGTGATCAAATACTATTATACTATATAGGTCCACCTTTCCTGGAGAAGGATCCCATTGAACCTGTAAACTTGTGAACGTAGTTTCTCCTTATTAATTTCAAAACGAGGTGGTGGTAAAGGATCTGTAGTTAAAA
>NW_011109782.1:0-778 GCF_000146605.3 Meleagris gallopavo
GCTAAGAACCTGTACAAAGAGAGAAAATGCTAACAACAGTCTTTATTGCACTTCTGACCAGAATACCCACAGAGATCTACACCAGGAGAGCTACTGTATCAGATAAAAGTCTTTCCCAAGACATTTGTTTGTCCTATTCAATCAGGAGTTCCCAGATAAACATTTTGGATTTGGCACTAACAGATTCTAACTTCGCTCATGAAAGGACGTGCTGAAAGACTGTAGTTTGGAAAAGTAAACATGAAACATACCTGGTGCACAAATTCATAGTGAATGAAAGAAATCTTGCTATATGTTAATCATGGTGCATTTACAGCATTCCTGCTAGAAATTCACAAGGACACTAACATGCTCACCTTCAGATCTCTAAATCAAGACAGGACAGCATTCTCCCTGAGTAACATATCAGTATGACAACAGGTTCCAATTCTTTGAGTTCTTTGAGTTTGTTATTAACCACTGATTTAAAAAAAATACAAAATAATATTTTAGCATATGTGCTTTTTAAGTCTTTGACTCCAGTTCCCTTATTACAGGGATCCAAAAATACAGCATCCAGTTTTACCTACTGAGTTGAAAAGCTTTGTGTTACCTAAAAGCATATTCACAATTTAAAAATTTTACTGCAATAAATAAACAAATCCTGAAAACCAGCAGCTGTAAAAGTCAGGCTTTTATAAAATCTACTGCCCAAATTGAGTGGAATGTGGAGTGATTTTTTTTCCTCTGATCTTTGTCAGGCATTCCCATTTATTTCAGAAGACATGAAGGGTTTTCA
>NW_011109784.1:0-451 GCF_000146605.3 Meleagris gallopavo
ATAAATAAATAAATAAATAAATAAATAAAAATCAGTACGAAAAGTCATTAGAGAACTTTAGAGAACTTGTCAATAACATTTCCTGATAGAATAATAAAATATGGTTATGTTTCACTCAAGAAAATAATTATTAATAGCATTCATTATGCTTGAGGAAAAAAAAGTTAAAAAATTTTTTCATATACCTGAGCAATGACACTTGCTTTTGTATTTCTGGTTTATCTCCCTCTAAAAAAGGAAATGATCTGAACACAATGTATCTTTCTGCACAATACAGCCCTTTTTCCAAAGCTGACCTCTTTACAAAACTTCTGTATCAGTTTCTCCCCATATGCTTTGCGAACATCAGCTTGGATTTGAGAGAAATATGGACAATGCTGACTAATCTTTTGGCTAGTCTCCTCAGATAGGGAATCAATAAATTAATAAAATAGAGAAAAAAATAAAAATA
>NW_011109785.1:0-361 GCF_000146605.3 Meleagris gallopavo
TTTTTATATATTTGCCTAGGCTTCTTCTGTTGGGCACTGGCAGTTGCTGTGCTTGAACCATGAGTGACTCAGTCTGGTCATTATTATGTTCTTACGATATTTTAAGTATTATTTGATGTCTGCTGTACAGCTGCATTTCCCCTCTGAATATGGAGGGGTTCATTCTGCTCCCCATTCCTGTCTTCCAGCTCAGGTGTCTGAGTGCCATGAGGATAACTGATCTGATTGCTAAAGACAGAAGCAAAGAAAAGCATTGAGTGCTTCAGCCTTTTCCTTATCCCTGGTGAAATGTCGAATGAATGAAGAAGTTTGGTTTTTTACTTCACAGACACTTTTATCTTCTGTAACAGTAAGGAAGTAA
>NW_011109786.1:0-397 GCF_000146605.3 Meleagris gallopavo
GGCTTGATAAATATCACAGCTTTGGGCACACTTCCCATGGAGTGGACTTTGCAAGGACTTCTTATGCTGGACCTTTAGTTCCTGTCAAAAGCCATTCCTTTACCATTCTTCAGAGGGTGAAAAGCCATCCACGTGGTGAAAAGTTAAAAAAAAATATATATATAGATGCATGTTTTGTATATTTATCTTCCAGTCCCCTCTTTGAGTAATGTTTGGTGGACTCTTTTAACCTTGATGTAATTTATATTAAAAGGGCAGAATTAAAGTCACCCCTTAACAGCTGCTCAGAGTGTAAGTAACTCAGAGGTGGCTGCAAGAGGAAGAGCACGTCCCTGCATAGAGAAAAAACAACTCCAAACTGGTGCCTGTTGAGAAATGGTTTCCAGCTCGTACTAAA
>NW_011109787.1:0-421 GCF_000146605.3 Meleagris gallopavo
GAAAGTCTTTGACATTACCGTGTTTTAGTCCTATATGTGATACTAAAAAGGTGATGTATAATTAACACATTTGGAATAAATCCTACTTTGAAAGTCTTTAAACAATTTTAAATTTGTCCATTTGCCTCAAATGATTTTCTAAAGAATTTCAAGTAACTTCATTTGAAAACTTGTGAAGAATTGAAAGCTTTATTTATTCTGTATTTACTTAATTATATGTAAGCAGAAGCTGCTGGAGCTGGAGCATGTGACAGTTTTTAAGGAATGGATATTGTAACTGTACAAATCTGCCTGGCATAGACACACATCAAGTTCTTATGCATAATCTTAACTAATTAGTAGTCTCTGAAGTATGAGTGAAAGATTAAATGTTGGCCTAGGATTGATGGGGAAGAGAAGGAGTTACCTCTTCAGCCAATGA
>NW_011109788.1:0-343 GCF_000146605.3 Meleagris gallopavo
ATGACCAGGCTGTGACTGCCTGGCTTGGTGGCACATCTCAGCTCCCAGTGCAGTTCAGAGTGATGTGGTGCAGAGGGGCAGAGGGGGGGGGATTTGGATATCAGTTGGGTCATTGGGGTTGATTGAAGCAGGAGGACAAACTGGGCTGGAAGAGAGAGCCGCACTGACAGTCTTGATTCATTTTGCCCCAACGCAGCTGCTGGCCTTTCTGCAGGGACTTTTCACCTTCTACCACCACGGCTACGAGCTTGCAAAGGACTTCAGTGACTTCAAGACAGAGCTGACCATCAGCATCCAGAATGTAAGTGTTTGTGTTGCTGTGCCTGTCTGGCAGAGAAAACTC
>NW_011109789.1:0-314 GCF_000146605.3 Meleagris gallopavo
ACAGAACAGAAAACGTGGCGGCAGTGAGGGTGGTTGAGCTGCTGAGACAGTGACAGTTGGAGAATGGAAGCATGGAACAAATCGATGCCATGAAGTACTTGATAACTTCCCTCTGCTCATACAACAAACCAAGGGATAAGAATTGTAACAAAGGGGTTGAGGTCACTTTCTACATGATGCGGAAAAGGGATTCAAGCATCTCCTAAAGCTTGAAATACTGACTTTGAAGGGGAAAATTTCAAATTGATAATTTCCAAAATGAAGGAGAAAAAGGTAATGGACAATATAGAAGAATTTTCAGTGTTCCATTACCA
>NW_011109790.1:0-1662 GCF_000146605.3 Meleagris gallopavo
ACAAACTGGGAAAAGCAACGTTGTACTGCCAGAAGTTACGTAAATCTTAAATCAGGTAAACACAGGATTGCAGGCATCAGGAATGCCTGGCAGAGCCAAAAATGCAGCCCAATAAAAGCTGAGTTAAAGAGGGGAGTCAGCCCAACCAGGGTAAAGCAATGCCCTTTGAGGATACAACATTGCAGGAGGATAGAAGAAATAATACATAACTTCTTGAATTTTGGATTATTAATTGGATAGAAATCCAAATACAACAACCCAATCTTGCAAACGAAAAATTGGATGGCAAGAGCTATAGTTTGGTACAAGATTTGAGGGAATTAATAGAAATGTTGAATATGTACAACCCCTGGTGTATATCTTTATTAACCAAGTTAAGGAATAAGTAGGTGGGGTTTACTGTTCTGGATTTGAAGTACACCTTTTTCTGCCTGGTTTTGTCAGAGAAAGTCTAAAATTATTTGCCTTTGAATAGGAAAACTCCAACATGGGGAGAAGGAAAATAATAATAATAATAATAAAAGAAAATAAAATAAGAAAAATTCAGTTAACCTGGACAATGTTACCCAGGGTTGTGAGAACAGCCCACTGATTTTTGAGAACTGGTCAACTCGTGAGCCTGAGATTTGGGTTCCTCCATCTCACAGTGGAACTTCACTGCAGTACCTGGATGCCCCAGTAACAAAGGAGGACTGGGCACAATGGACTGTGAGTTTGCTGAGCTCCTTGATTTAAATGGCTATCAAGTTTCTCAACAGCAAGCACAACTGATCACAGAGAAGGAAGCAATTTGCTGAACACCCAGAACACCAACGCAGAGCTACCTCCAAGCCAGCAGTGTGCGACTGCATGGAGACTGACTGTGCCAGCTGGTCAGACCAAGGAGACTGAAGGAAAAGAGAGTGGTGAACTGGCTTTAATTCCAGATGGTAAACTTAAAATATCTGAACCTTAGTCAGAACCTGTAAGGTATTCTAGAGAGGATAGGAATCTAATTAATGATTTAGAAGGGAAGCGAGCAAGCTGACAGATGGGTGCATACCCAGATGGACACATAGTTGTGCCCGTTAGTATTTTATTGAATTTGGTTCTAAGGGAATGTAATAAAACATATGGGGGAACAGACACCAGAAAGTAACTGTACAATCCTAGAACCAGGAACAGGGTACAAGTGGGGCTTGTGGGGAAAGGGAACCTTTCAGGGCAACAATCGCAAATTGATTTTTTTTCAGCACCTAAGCTGTGGCTCATCCTAAAGCCACAAGTCTTCAGTGCAGGCAGAGAACTGGGCAACAGCTGCAGGGCCCGTGCAGTCTTTGCCATGCAGCTGGGCAGCCCTGCTGATCAACCTATAGAGACTGTGCAGAAGAAGCAACCAGGAAAGCAGCTGTCAGAATATCTCACATTAAGAGCAAGACTTCTGTTTCTCAGCATCAGTGCAAATGAATACCAAGAGCTTTCTTTAAATCTGCTGATTGCCATTTGCCTTTAAGGTGCTTGTAAGGATCAACAGATCGTGCATTGTGTCGTACTGCAAGACAGCTCAAGTGGGAAAGCACACAGAAGCTTGAAGAAAGTGATTTTAGAAAGAAAAGAGAGAGTAGGGGGAAAGATGTAAGTTACTCTGTACGGCTTGTCAGTGTGAGGACCTAGCAGCAGCAG
>NW_011109791.1:0-624 GCF_000146605.3 Meleagris gallopavo
CCTTGGGTTGCTGCTTCAGCTCCAGACAGCACTCGCCTTGACTCGAGTTTGGATGTTGATCAGTATTTTGAAGCTCTCTTTGCTCATGTCCTGCATATTCTGCAGGCCCAGAGGACCAGGCTGCTGCCCCTGCAGCTGCCACGAGCCTCCTGGTTGCCCAGCTACCCTTAACATCTCTCCTCCTTTCTGCCCTTTTCTTTCTCTGATAATGAATACTTACATATATATACATAAATAACCAACTGCTTCAAGAGTTTGTTTGATAGAAATCTGGTCACACTGTTAGGTATGAGCCACTGATTGACTGGTGTTTAGTTAGGCTTTTAGAAGATCTTGAAGCAGACACAGCTTGCATTTGTAGGTATGCAGTTAAATCATTGCTGGCTCTCCTTGTGGCTTTCCTTCTGCATGTCATTTAGTGTCTGATATACAGTAATACTTCGTCTAAGTGTGCTTTCTTGTGCATGTTTTCCCATAGGCAGAACTTATTTCTGGATGAAAGTCTGCTTCACTGTCGTGCTCTCAGGCTTGTTTTCCGTCTTCAAAACTGCATAATCTGTAACAAATGCACCATGGAAGTAAGTTAAAAATACACTGATCTTTATTCCTACTCTGTCTGTGAAT
>NW_011109792.1:0-343 GCF_000146605.3 Meleagris gallopavo
AAATTGATCAGTAGCATGAATAACATTTTCAGTATTTCTTTCCCCCAGGGGACTGGGGGACTAACATATACATGTCGTAGTCACATGTATACAAGGTGAAGTAAATATCAAGCAAGATAAAGGTTATAAGAGATGGTAGAAGCCAATTTGAGTTCCTTATATTAAAAGATAATAACATTTTTAGTACCTCTAGTATATGCAATAGTGAGTTTGTTCATTTTCTGGGAGATGTTTAGGAATGGGGAGAGGATGGGAACAAAAATCTCACAAAGCTTAATTAATTACTAAATTGAATCATCAATCCTCATCTTTCAGTTACACAATAATTTTAAGGTAAGCCCCC
>NW_011109793.1:0-336 GCF_000146605.3 Meleagris gallopavo
GTGTACCAAAATGGGTTTAAGTCCCACTAAACACAGAATGATAGCATTTACTTTCACTCTGCACTCATTGTAGATTAGCATTAAAAAAATAATAATTATCAAAGACACTTACCATTTTTCATTGGGTGGATGGATAAGTACTAAGGCATGAGGGCTGGAGAGGTTCAAGTACTAAAATGTATGAAAAGTTCCCAACTTTAGTTGAAACACGCACAGATATTGCCTTGACTTTGCACTGGGATAAGTAGAAATGTAAGCATTGCTGAATCTGTATAAAGGAAAAAGAATTGGATTATTTTAATATAAAGCCTATATATTATATTTACATAATTTAAT
>NW_011109794.1:0-556 GCF_000146605.3 Meleagris gallopavo
TTTTTTTTTCCTTTTTGGCAGCATCTTTTTCATTTTTTCCAAATGTTCGCATACCAAAATGTAACAGCCCGGCAGATTTAATGATAACGAAATTAAAGCCCGTTGGCAGAAAGCGCAGGGCTGTATTAATGTCCGCTCAGCCTCTGTCTTGTTTATACTTCAGTGTATTTTTTCCCAAGAGCCTTTCTTCAAGTGCGGGTTTCATTTTTGGCTTTTTATTCTTTTTTATGCCATCAAATGGGTAGTTTTAGGCCTTAGCAGGTCTACACAGGCAGTCACAGCACAAAGCTGCAGTTTTGAGATTAGTGTGGACCATTACGGTGTTTCCACAAAGATGAACGTAAACTGCCGTTCTCCACCTAGATTTACAGATGGAAAAAATGAATTCCCCTGCATGGAAAGAATTGATACGTCACAGCTGCCATTGGCAAGATGGCCCGAGAGCTGTGCGGGTGCATCTGGCTCAGCTGCAGCTTTTCATCTGCCCTTTCCTGGTCCTCCTGCAGCCGGACAGATTGCCCACAAGGGCACGGGGTCCGCAGACCCTCCCCGGCCA
>NW_011109795.1:0-332 GCF_000146605.3 Meleagris gallopavo
TCCCAGGACAGAGCCTGCTCAGCATCCCAGGCAGCCTGCTCAGTGCTGCCTAGGCCAAAAGGGGAAGTAATGACCTCCAGATCAAGTCAGAACCATTCTGCACTGCTAATGACTTGTCCATGCCTTTAGCATACAAGGTTCTGCTCAGCTCCACCATAAATACACTGCCAGGCATCCTCAGCAGCCCTGTGGGACAGACAGACCCAGCCAGCAGCAAGAAGCAATAGAGAATCCTTCTGTTGACACAGGAGGCTTCCCAAGCAAATGAGCTCTGCCTGCATTTCCAGTGATCTGTGCTTTTTTCATGCTCAAGACTGTCCAACTGAGCAAGA
>NW_011109796.1:0-388 GCF_000146605.3 Meleagris gallopavo
TGCAAGTGGCTCCACTCATTCACCAGGGCTAGCCTGATTCTGATACTGCTTTAAAAATGCATGGGTCACCTTTCCAAGTGATCAGTCCTGCAAGCAGAGCCGATTATGAAAATCAAACAACCCTCTAAAGCTC
This sequence comes from Meleagris gallopavo, assembly GCF_000146605.3. NCBI lineage: Eukaryota > Metazoa > Chordata > Aves > Galliformes > Phasianidae > Meleagris > Meleagris gallopavo. Next base: position 134 of record NW_011109796.1, read on the forward strand.
TACCTAATGCCTCCATTGCTTGGCTGGAGGCAGCAAGGCCACCCATTCCTGCTGACTGCAGTGGGTCCAAAAGCCACTCACAGATCGTGCTAGCAAAGCACACACCTCCCAGTCATAATATATGGCCAAGAAATGCACCCCCAGATTTTCTCCCTCTTTTAAGGAAGTACAACATCATGTCCTCCCTATGCAAGAAGTTTCTCTGGTAATTACTTTGGCAATATCCAGCAGAAATGGAGAAATGCAGCCCTATTC
>NW_011109797.1:0-330 GCF_000146605.3 Meleagris gallopavo
TCAGATGGAGGAGGTCCTAGGAGAGAGGAGGTCATAGGATGGAGAAGGACATTGGATGAAGAAGGTTATAGGGTGGAGGAAGTCATAGGGTGGAGGAGGTCATAGGGTGGAGGAGGTCATTAGATAGAGAAGGTCATAAAATGGAGAAGATAATGGAGGTTATAAAATGGAGGTGGTCATAAAATGGAGAAGGTGACAGAATGGAGAAGGTCACAGGATGGGGAGAGTGAAAGGCTGGAGAAAGTCACAGGATGGAGAATGACCCCCAAATACTGGGGACACTCCCAAACACCATGGACACCCCCAAATGTTGGAGACAACCCCAAATAC
>NW_011109798.1:0-318 GCF_000146605.3 Meleagris gallopavo
CAAATTGGTGGTTGGGGGATGTCTTAGTATCTTTAGTACCATACGGCATCTTTAGAATATGAACATATCCTTTGGTTCACAAGAAAGTAACAGTCTTTATCTTAGTTCTGAGTGTGGTTTTTCAGATTTGGTTTGTTTCATTTTGCGAGTTTTCTTGGGTTTTCTTATTTGCTTTTTGGACATGTTTGAAAACAGACTCTGGGAATGAGTTCAAGAACATTTATGGGTACTGTGTCTATCGCTTCACAGTAACATATTGTGGGAGCTGGAGAGTGTCCTGATGAAAAATATAGATACGTATACATACACGCACGTGCA
>NW_011109799.1:0-640 GCF_000146605.3 Meleagris gallopavo
GAAGATACTGAATTTAGAGCCAGACTTTCTTTAGAGCAACATCCAGAGACAGCTTTCTCCCATAAAATTACCAGCAGGCATACAGAACTTTACAAAACAGGTTTAAAACAGGGAAAAAAGATGGAACCTGTAGTTCCATAAATTCTGGTATATAACTACACATGATAGCATGAAGCAGGTACTGGGTCTAGAGCCCTCCGTGGGCCAGCTCAGTTGAGTAGATAAAACATGTGCATGGTGCCACAGATCTCCTCAAATAATCATAGGTTTCTGATCATTTAATGCTAGATGGCCTTTGGAGGTCTCTAATCCTACCTGTTGCCCAAAGCAGAGATAAATCTGATTAGCAACTGGAAGCAGCTTCTTGAGAAAAGCATTTGAAATGACAGAATCAAAGCATTCAAGTAAATTGCCAGCTACTTTATTGAAATTGTAACAAAGATCATCGTACCTTATATTACCCTGTTCAACTAGAGGTCGTTTTATCTATCTAGTTGATTAGTTGTCTTTTAATTTTTTTTTTAATTCTAAGGTTCCCAACTTCTGTTAACTATTCTAACACCTAGTCTGTCAAAGGCTATCTGACCACTAGTCTGGTAATTGTCCACCAGGTTTCCTTTGTTCAGCCCTGGCCCTTAAT
>NW_011109800.1:0-457 GCF_000146605.3 Meleagris gallopavo
GGCGCGAGCAAGGATTCAGCATCGCCCCCCACGGGTGAGACTTTAAGAAACTTTATCTCAACGTTGCACTGCTGTTACTTCGTGCAGCGCTTGCTAACTGCAGTGCAAAGATGTTTTGATGCTCCCCATAAGAATTAACAGATGAGAAATTCTGCTGACCTAAATAAACTGAGGAACTTTACTGCGGACAAGTGGCTATGCTTGATTTAAGTGTAGAATCCACAATGTGGGACCTGATGTCTTCCATATATATGTTCTTTAAAATTTATAAGTGGCTAACAATTTTACGTAGTAGAGGCTTTCCTTTTTCTTAGTTATATACCACAGTTACTGCATGCAGCTAGCAGTTCAGATTTGTAAGATAGCCTGCCCTGTGTTAATTCATTTCTTGGGTGGTATTTTAAACATGGGTTAGTTATTTTATATCTGATATTTGTAATTTTAATATAAAATGTTA
>NW_011109801.1:0-492 GCF_000146605.3 Meleagris gallopavo
ACTGTTTGCATTGGATTCTCCTCTCTGCTTTCTCTACTTTTGCTGAAAAATTACAGTTTCCCGATCTAACAAGTGTGCCTGTACAGGCCAAATTCACGGAGAAAATGTGTTCATCTGAGTTTAGCTCCCCAGTTCATCAGCCTGACCTGGGTTACTCATGAGTGCTGTGCATAGCAGACTATTTAAAAATGGAATCTGGGAGTGATTCTGCCTGCTCTGCAGGAGTGAAAAACTGAGTTGTATCAGATATCCAAACAGACATCCTAAACCAACAGAGCATCTTCAACTAACCCTAATAAAAATTAGGGTTCTTTCCAGAAATTTTGCATGCAGCATTTAGCAACTTGATCTACCTAAACATGGACTCAGACTGCTGCTTGTATATTATTGCTCCCCATTGTAATATGTTCATATTATCAAATTGTAAAATAACAGTGATGTAAATGCTATATATGATGTATCCACATGCCATGGCATTACGAACTCTTTGAG
>NW_011109802.1:0-557 GCF_000146605.3 Meleagris gallopavo
CCCTTCCAAAGTTCTTTTCTATTACTCTGCATTCATCATGGCTCACATTATCCTGAAATACATTAAGAGTTCAGTGTGGTCACTTGATTGCAGGAGAAGAAGAGGCTGTATGAGGTAGAATAGACTCCTTCAGGCTGCCAGCCACCTTATGGAACGTTAAGTTGTGCAAATGGCTCTGTCACAGGAAAGGGCTCCAAAGCTTTCTCAGCATTCTTCCAGTTGTGAAAGTTTTCCTTGTACCATTCAACTAATACAAAAAGAATGTTGGTGAGTCAAATTGAACAAAGACTACATTCAATTATTTTACAGATATCACAAGAACAGAATAACAGAGACCTATGCAAAACTTTAACCTATAAAGGTCCCAAAAAATCTAGTTTTAGTCTTTATAAATTATTTATTCAAGACTTATGGAATTAATTTTTAGTGCTAGAATACCTTATGTTTCTTTAAAAATATTAAAACAGTTTTAAAAGGAGCTAATTTATGTAAAATTAAAGTGATAAACACATTCCCTTTAGTTTCTCATTAATTAGCCTATAGAATCATTTCTTCCC
>NW_011109803.1:0-532 GCF_000146605.3 Meleagris gallopavo
AGCTGTACCCCTTCTCTTTTCTGTCCTTAATTACATTCAGCGATGTAACAGAGCTGTCACCGCGCTGCTTCTACATGCAGGCTCAGTTCTCTCTGGAGAAGCAGTAACCTGACTTCCACTGCCTTAATTACAAAAGGTAGGAAGCTCAGTCTTTGTTTTTACATGCATAGGTACACATATGTGAAGGTGCTTATGGTGTGTAAGTCCTATACACAATCATACATATAAATAGAAGAGAGGTTTGGATTCCTCTTTCTGCGTAGTCTAAGTGCTGGATGTCCTCGGTCTCAGGGTTAATTTGGCACACAAAGGATTGCAGAAAGTGGTTGTTAGAACAACTTTCGAGAGTACATGGTGTACTGCATTCATCCTCTGGCACTGCTCCCACAAATAGCATCGATTTGCAGCTCGTCTGGTTGCACTTCCCACTCGTTCATTGCTTCCAGCAGTGTCTCCTCTGTCCTTTCTGATACAGGCAAGTTAATGTTTCGGATCCGTCCGAACTGGCCGGAGGAAACATATTTGAGATAAG
>NW_011109804.1:0-495 GCF_000146605.3 Meleagris gallopavo
ATGATTCTTTTCAAAGTTTATTAAGTACTATATGATTTCTACAAATAAACAGTCTGATTTTTATTTTTTTTAATGCTATGCAAATTTAAACATTTCCCCAACCCACCACTTTTCTACATCTAATTAGATTTCATACATCGTTATTCCAAGTTTCATTACTGTTAAGATGTAACTTCACATATCCATCTAAATCAAGTCATGGAACTTGCCCAGCAGAATACTCTTAAACTAGAACAGAAAACAAGAAAAAAAATAGAGAAGACCCCTTCATTCTTCTTCAGAAGAGGAGTTAGAACAATTACTTAAGAGAAATCACCAGGCAAAAGTTCATTGTCATCTGATAAACTCTAGATGGAGATACTGATTACTTCACATGTTCTCACAGTCTGCTCTTAGTAGCCATTAGGGTTCACACAATTTTTAGACTACTGCATGAGAGAACATTACTAGCTTTAGTCTAGCAGTATGACAAAACAATATAATATATTGCATCGA
>NW_011109805.1:0-310 GCF_000146605.3 Meleagris gallopavo
CAAAACTTTTGAAATAAGTTTTATTCATGCAGGTGAAATTAACACAAGTATGAAACACGGAAGGGGTAATGCAGTGTATATTGTCACAAAGCAAGGCACTACTCAATACCTGTATGCTCACAGTAACTATTTAACACAACTACTGAACTCAGTTTAGAAAAATGAATTTTGATTGTGAAAGGGAAATCTCTAACGGGAGTAAAAATTTAAAACAAAGCCTTATTCTTCCAGCCTTGTAAAGAAATACCTTCTTATCAAAACAATTAGTCACATTCACACGCACACATCTCAAAACATTTATTTTCCCCAA
>NW_011109806.1:0-388 GCF_000146605.3 Meleagris gallopavo
GACAACACATGTAAATATATAAATCTAATGACCATTTTTACAGAAGACACTTGAATTTTTTTCTGTAAGATAAGAAGTCACATAGAACTGGTGATGAGTATAAATTCTCAATGCTAAACTTACAAAGTCATCAGTTTGTGACACTTAAATATCTGCTGTTTTACATGTATAAATAGCAAAAACTTGAAGTAAAAGCTTTAACTGTGTAGCAAAACAATTATACTGCTGAGTGGTGCATTCTGTTTGAAGCTGTGAGGTTTTGGCCTCCGGGGAAAAAAGTGCAGTACAACAATTGTTTTCTGGTTTTGTTTACTTTGTTTGTTTCCTTATAAATATAAATGCACTGCTTTGGGCTGTGCCTGATGAATCTGGAGCTCTTGAGTTGTAA
>NW_011109807.1:0-301 GCF_000146605.3 Meleagris gallopavo
CACGCTGTGTGGGGCTCTGCTCTGAGGACTGGAGCTGCTGTCGGCTGCAGTTGGTTGGTGCCAACCAAAGGGCAGTGAGCACCTACAGCTCAGGAGAAAATCCCCGTGCCTGGGTCTCTGCACAGTGACACTCAGGCCTTTGCTTTCCTGTTAGCACACAGTTCCTGCAAGTTGAATCAAAGGCCAGGCCTCCTTTTGGGGCTGCGTACTGTGCTTAGAGAATTGTGCTTAGAGCCGTCCTCCCAAGCACTATAATCTTTTATTGCAGATAGTATTAATAAAAGTATTAATTATGTTTTTT
>NW_011109808.1:0-2714 GCF_000146605.3 Meleagris gallopavo
ACCTCCTTTTCTACTGTTTCACAATTTTGCACCCACATTTCTTTTATCTCCCAACTGCACACTTCCACCAGTCTATTTGGTTATTTGTTAGAATCTATTTATTTATTCATCGTTATTCCAATTGCAAGGAGCAAGGGCAAGGAGGGCATAGTGTCTCTGCCTACTCAGGAGACCATCTAACCTATCAGCAGCCTCCCGGACAAGTCTAGCCATGATCTCTGTTCAGCAGAAAGCTCTGGGGGAAATAAAAAAAATAATAATAATTAAAAAAAAAGAGAATGTGGCATCTCAAACAGAATGCCTGCTTAAAAATGTGGCAGTCAAGTCTCTGGCTGCAATGAGTGCCTGAGCCTGATGCTGTCAGTGATGGATGGCAGGGATTCCACCTGTGAGGTATGAACAGGTGGATGATCTTCTCAGTGTGGTGGTAGAGCTCAAGGAGAAGGTAAAAGATTAAGGAGTATCAGACAGTGCAAGCAGCAGATTGGTGGAGTTACTCTGCTGAATTTGAGAAAAGATGCTGTGGTGATCCCCTCCCCCTCCCCCCTAAACAGTGGTAGATCCTCTGCCCTGCCATTCTCGAGCAGAGAGCGGTGATTTAAGAGAATAAGAGGAGTGTAAGCAAATCCCAGATCAGCATCATAGGCAACCCCCATCCTGACCTACCTCAGTTCCCCAGGTGACCCTATGGGATAGGTTTGAGGCTCTGGAACTTGAAGGAGAGGTGAATGAGGATACGGTGGGAGGTTGACTGGGGTGAGATGATCAACTGCACACCTCAAGACTGCCTCCACCAAGAAGAAAAGAAGAGTGACTGTCATAGGCAACTGCCTTCTGAGATGAATGGAAGGCCCTATATGGCAGCCCATCCTTACCTGTAAGGAAGTGTGCTGTCTCCTTGGGACCCATGTCAGGGATATTTCTAGGGAACGTCCTAGTCTGATTCTCCCCTCTGATTATTACCCTTTCTTGATAGTTCAGCCCAGCAGCAATGAAGCTGCTGAGAAATGTCTGAAGGACTATTAAAAAGGATTTCAAGGGACTAGGACAGTTAGTGGGCAGAGTGGGTGTACCTGATGTCCTTTCCTCCGTCCATTCAGTATCAGGAAAGGATACTGAGAGGAGCAGGTGTTCTCATAAACACATGGTTGAGAGGGTGGTGCAACTGCAAGAATTTTGGTGTTTTTGACCATGGGATGATTTAATTGGCTCCTGGCATGATATCTGCTGATGGGTCTGACCAGTCTCAAAGGAAGAAATGGATCCTAGTAGGAAGCCCAAGCTGGAAGGGCTTGTTGAGAGGACTTTAAACCAGGCGTGAAGGGGATAAAACCAGGCCCACTAGGGATGAGCAGAGGGGAATGATGATGGCATTGGGGGTGAGGCAAGGGGCTCATTTGAAGTGTATCTACACCAATGCACACAGCATGGGCAATAAACAGCAGGAGCTGGAAGCCATTGTGCAGCAGGCAAACTGTGACTTAGTTGCCATTACAGAAACATGGTGGGATCGCTCCTACAGCTGAAGTGTTGCAATGGATGGCTATCAGATTTTGAGAAGGAATAGGCAAGGAAGGAGGCGTGATGATGTGGCTCTCTATTTAGAGAGTGTTTTGATATAATAGAGCTCAGGGCTGGGAATGGTGAGCTTGAATCTCTATGGGTAAGGATCCGTGGGGAGGGCCAACAAGGTGGACGTTCTGGTGGGGGTCTGTTACAGACTGTCTAACCAGGATGAAGGGATAGATGAGGCATTCTATGAACAGCTAGCAGAAGCTGTGTAATCACCAGCCCCTGTTCTCATGGGACTTCAACTTCCCTGATATATGCTGGAAATACAGTAGAGCAGCCAGGACAAGAGCCTACCGGTGGGGGTGCCCCACAAGACTTGCTGTTTACAAACTGAGAAGGACTGGTGGGAGATGTGGAAGTCAGGAGCTTTCTTGGGCAGAGTGACCGTGAAATGCTAGAGTTCTTGATTCTTGGTGAAGTCAGGAGAAGGGACAGCAGAACTTCTGCCTTGGGCTTCCAGAGGGAGAACTTTGAACTGCCGGGATATTGATAGAGAGGGTCCCTTGGGATTTAGTCCTGAAGGATTAAGGGGTCCAGAAGGCTGGCTGTTTCTCAAGAAGGAAGTTTTAAAGGCTCAGGAACAGACTATCCCCCTGTGCCACAAGATGAGCCAGCAGGGAAGAAGACCAGTGTGGATGAACAGAGAGCTTTTTCTGAGGCTCCAGGAGAAAAAGAGAATCTACCTCTTCCTGTGGAAGAAGGAAAGGGCAACCCAGGGAGAGTACAAAGAAGCTCTTAGGAGGTGCAGGGAGAAAATCAGAAGGGCCAACAGCCCACCTTGAACTCGGCTTGGCTGTTAGGGTAGAGGGCAACAAAAAACTTTTTTACAAATACATCAACAGTAAGAGGAGGGCTAAGCAGAATCTCCATCCTTTACAGGATGGCTTCTTTACGCCTGTCTTTAAAATTCAGATCAGTTATCCTCGGGGTGCTCCAGCCCCTGACTTGGAAGTCTTGGTTGGGAGCAGAATAAACCCCCCACAGTTCAGGTGGAAACAGTTAGAGATCTACTACTCAGCCTGGACTTCTTCTAGTCCATGGAACTGGATGAAATCCATCCAAGGGTGCTGAGGGAGCTGACAGAGGATACTGCGAAACTGCTTTCCGCCATCTATCAGCATTCCAAGTCAACCAGGGATGTC
>NW_011109809.1:0-437 GCF_000146605.3 Meleagris gallopavo
CTGGCTGCCTTCTTTCTGAAATCATCTTTCCTACCTCTTTCTCCCTCTTGTTCGGGTTGTAAATTTGCTGCTATTAATTAATTTATAATTAAGTTCTATACACCAACCGCTCACTGTAAGAGAGATGATTTCAGATAATCTCGCTTTGTCAAAATATGCCTGTCTCCTTTCAGAACTGCAAGGAAAACACTGCGCAGCTCCGGGATTTGAGATGTTAAACAGATAGATGGGATGAGGCTTTGCCCTGGAGGAGCCCATGCAGAGCACCACAGAGCAGCGAGCACAGCCCAGAGTGGTGCACGGGCTGGGTTGGAGCAACCCCAGAACCCCCCACTACCCCACAGCCTGGCACAGCACTGAGCCCATGGTGCTGAATGCTTCACCTGCAGGAAGCGCTTCAAGTCGTATTTAATACAGATGCAGAGTCTAACCTGTTT
>NW_011109810.1:0-408 GCF_000146605.3 Meleagris gallopavo
AACATAGTCACCACCATTAGCTATGCATTTCATCAGCAATGATTAGGAGCCTGCATGCCATGACTGTAAAAGCCTGCACCAGTGAAGGTGACACACCGTTGCTTTTGTCAGTGCTGAAATGCATCGCCCTCTGCCTCACTGTGCTCACATTCACTGTTTGATGTCAGTGAATGTCAATGGGTGCCAGTTTTTCTGCATGGAAGAATTCAATGACACATCTTTGTTTCATACACACTTCCATGTCAGTCATAATTTTGTCAGACTGTTTCTCTGTTGCCATCTGTTACCTGGCAACAAAATGTCATGGGATATTGGTGGGAAGGTTCAACCTCTACTGTCATACAGTCAACATCTGCCTCTGATGTCTTGGGCCAACATAATAAAATAGGAAGCATTATTTTTGAAGCA
>NW_011109811.1:0-478 GCF_000146605.3 Meleagris gallopavo
TTAATTTAGAGACCAATTTGATATTTTCTGAAGAGTTTTATAGATATTCTGATTACAATTAACTATTCAACTTCTGTGGAGTTGAGATCATATTCTATGAAGCTTCATTATATCATTCAGTGAAATGTAGATGTTTTCCGGAGAAATAAAAAATGATACAGTGCTAATCATGTTATCCATGAACATAAAACAGCAAACAAGGAAGAAACAAATGCCAGTCAATAAGAAATCCATTTTCTATATAAATGTCTTCAGATGTAAATCTGAGGATACCTCCGACCAAATCCATTACCTGAATTTCAGAACTGAAATATTATTCTGGTTTTGGCTGGCATTGAGTTAATTTTCTTCCAAATAACTATATGGTGTCACGTTTTGGAGTGAGGATGAACATAATTTTGGTAACATGCTGATGTTTAAGCTGTACTGAGCAGTTCTTAAACAGAATCAAGCACTTACCAGCTTCTTTCACTGCCCT
>NW_011109812.1:0-435 GCF_000146605.3 Meleagris gallopavo
GCAGGTGGAGCCGTGGGAGTGGGGTCGGATCCGTGCGTGGGGAGAGGGGGCTCCGTACCTGGGCAGGGCCCGGTGCTGCACGGCCGCCGCTCCACCGCCTTGCCCCTGCACTTGAGTTCCTTCAGCGCGGTCACCACCTGCGCGTTGACGCAGCGGCGCCGGCGGCTCTGGGTCCCGCTGCTCCCGCAGGCGCTCCGCGAGCAGGGGCTCCAGGAGGACCAGTGAGACCAGTAGATGTGCTCTGGGGAGGAGGGGGGCAGAGGGGGTGACTGAGTGGGGCAGGTTCATGGGAACCCTCCGCCCCGGGATCAACTCCCCGCCAGCACTTCTCCCTCGGGACGGTGCCGTCCGAGGACGATGGGCTCGGACCCCCCCGAGGTGCCGTCGGGGCCGGGGTCGGCACTCACCCAGCGGGCAGAGGAAGCGGATGTGGTA
>NW_011109813.1:0-733 GCF_000146605.3 Meleagris gallopavo
CCTAATTCTAACAACTCGCCACTAAATCATGTCCCTGAGCACCACATCCAAATGTTTTTTAAACACATTCAGAGATGGTGACTCAACCACCTCCCTGGGGAGCCTATTCTAGTGCTTAGCAATCCTTTCTGTAAAGAAGTATTTCCTAATATCCAACCTAAACTTACCCTGGCGTAAGTTGAGGCCGTTTCCCCTCATCCTGTCACCTGTCACCAGTGAGAAGAGACCAACCCCGCTCTCACTGCAATCACCTTTCAAGTATTGGAAGAGAGCAATAAGGTCTCCCTTCAGCCTCCTCTTCCCCAAACTGAACAGCCCCAATTCCATATTCTCCAAGCCCTTCACAAGCCTTGTTGCCTGTTTTTGAACCTGAAACAGTTGGGAGGGAATTATGTTTTCATTGAGTTAGTTTGTATGCTAAATCACTGTCTTTTGGCTCTGGACGATGAGCATGTGTAATAAGAGATGGGCTGCATGAATGTCAGGGAGCTCACTGCACTCTTTTCAGTGGAAAAAAACAGGCTTTTAAGCTGGATTAGGAGCAGATAGTATTTTTAAGCACTATGTGTTTCTGACTGTAATGTAAAATTGCCCAGTTTGGTGGTTCTGCTTGTGGGAATGTAGCATTACTACCCTGTTATTGCTGGTAGGTAGTCTGTCCAGGTGCTGCCTGAAGGACGCACCACTTAATGCTACAGAGGCTCCAGAAATGGATTTCTAGGTTTTTATAGTG
>NW_011109814.1:0-457 GCF_000146605.3 Meleagris gallopavo
ACAGAAATAAAACACACAAAACTCTCTGTTTCTTTGCTCGTGGCAGCCACAAAGCTCACGTTTTAGTGACACACAGAAGTGCATCTCCAGCTATTGTGTGTCTTGCTAACCGCAAGCTCAGCTGTGAGCTGTCACTCAGCCTGACATCACAAGCAGAAAATAAACGTACATAAACAGATGCCCTTATCCACACGTGCCAATCTGGGTGCGAGGACTGAAAGCCTTGGTTCACTGTATCCTTCAAATGCTCTGCAGGCTATTTAGGTCAGAACTAATAGAATACCCAATATAAGTCAAGTTGCATCATTTGGTGCTCATTCTATGATATTATTGCCAAGACAGAACTCGTCAAAATCTTTCACTTGGTAACATAAAGACTTGCTGTGCACAGCCAGGATTCAGATGTTAAATACGGGAATCCGTTACATACATCCCATCTTAAAATACCAAACAGATC
>NW_011109816.1:0-691 GCF_000146605.3 Meleagris gallopavo
AAAAATAGTTTTCTCTTTCTCACTGGAATCCAGACAAGCCCAATGGGATCAACTTCTCTGACAGGCTCTCTGCCAGTGCCATCTGAGCTTTGATTTGCACGGTATTACAAAAGCTCTGAAACCTGATGATATCAGCACTTCAGCCCCTGTGGTGGCACAGCCACTGCTGGGGTAGAGCCTTGCAGTTGTACGTGTGCACTCTGGTCCCTTATGAGACCACGGTGACATACATGGTTTTGGCTCTCTCTCTCCCTCCCAGCATAATGCAAGTGCTTTAATTCAACAGAGAAAAGAGCACAATCTGCTGAGATGCTGGATCAGTTTGCAGAAGGAGCCATCATCAACTGATGTTTCCAGGGGTGGTCCAAAGCCAACCTTGGTTAGCATCTGACATGTCACTTCTACCCTTTGCTCACAGAATTAAGTCTTGTTCATCTGGAACACAGCTTTCAAGAGAACAGTTAGCTAGGGCAAGCTGCAGTAGACAAACTCTTTCCCGTTCTTCACCAGTTCTAACTCCATCACAGAAAACAAGAAATGGTATATAACACAATTATGTCCCCACTGTAGAGGTCAATTTATTTTCAGCCATTTCAATTAATACTAAGAGACAGACAACAATCGAAGGTAGGCAGGGTGGGTGTGAAGTACTTGTGCACCAGCCCTAGCTAACTGTTCTCTTGAAAGCTGT
>NW_011109817.1:0-409 GCF_000146605.3 Meleagris gallopavo
GTAGTGGGTGGTTCCAGAGACATTTTAAAAAGGTAAAAAAAAAAAAACAAAAAACAAAACAAAACCAAAAACCCAACAGTTTTATGTAACTACTTCCTCAGAAAAGATGCTACAAATGACTTGTATCTGTACTTAGCAGCATATTGTAATGTAATTGAAAACCCGTTCTTAGAGCTGCTCTTTTCATGATGTTGTTCCTGAAATTCAAAAGCAATGGGTGTTTTGGGAACGAGTTGGCAAATGAAGGATGGGGTGAATTCAGAACCAAGCAGACTATTGTGCGTGGAAAGAAAAATCACAATCTCTCTATAATACAGACATCCCAAACCAAGGGAAATATATGCATGTTAAATAGAGTTTAAGGCTAAGAAAAGAACATCTCTAAGAACGGGTTTTCAATTACATTACA
>NW_011109818.1:0-699 GCF_000146605.3 Meleagris gallopavo
AGCCATTGTTAAGTATAGAAATGTAAGGTTTATTCAAATAGAAGGGAGAAGAGTGGCAATCATACATTTAACAATTACAAATAAATAAATATAACACAAAATATAGTACTATTGCAACCAAAATACAAAACGTAACAGCACACAACATCAACTTGCCACAGACACCACCCCATGTACACTGAAATAAAGCAAATTAGTAACCAACTCATCTTTTCCTTATGAGTTTAACTTTTGACAGTGCACTTTGCTTGACAGACCAAGTAATTCCTCAGCATCTTGGAATCACCTCCTGAAGCAATACTTTAGTTACCCCACGTACCTTATTAGTTCTACAAGGGAATGCCTCTGGCTACTGTAAAAAGGTATCAGTACCAACATACAGCAATACCCCCCTTTTCTTGGGAGTTCCGAGAGTTGCCATTGTTGCCCTCCCTTCTAAATCATTAATTAGTGTCATGGTTTCATGATTTTTCATTATCAGTATTCCACATCATAACATCATGTAATGCACTGGGGGTTTGACTGCTGATGCTCAAGTTCCGGGTGCCTGTCCAGAGGAGAAGAAGAGCTACATTTCCCCAGGGGGCTTTGCGGTCAGCGAGGAGATATACCTCCCGGCAAGGTCGCCTGATGCTCTCTTCTTTGCCTGCACTGCTTCGCTTGCGCTTCTCTGCCTGCGCTTCTCTGCCTGCGCTTCTC
>NW_011109819.1:0-316 GCF_000146605.3 Meleagris gallopavo
GCACCCATGAAACCCAGCAGCACGCTTCCACTGACACAATAAAGATCTCTGTTACAATCCACCACTCAGCAATCTGCTCTAAAGGTTAACAGTCCCCCAAAAGCCTGACCTGCCTCGTGGCTATCAATTGTGTTTTATCTGGGAAATGTCAGTTTTGTCCATCTCTGCTGTCACATGCAAGAGTAAAAGAGTAAAAGAGTAATAAAGAGGTTTTGATCAAGTAAAATGTTTGTCACCAATAGGTCACTGCTAACAAAGAACGTCCAGCACTGTCCGCACTGGAGCGGGCAAACAGCAAAGCAGAGGTTGTGAAGAA
>NW_011109820.1:0-2047 GCF_000146605.3 Meleagris gallopavo
CATGCCTGCAGGTCGACTCTAGAGGATCCTTCAAATCCAAGCCATCCAATGATTCTATGTTTGGATAAACCTCTTCTTAACCACAAAAATAATTAATTGTTGGATGGGTAATCCTCCTCCCAGAGTTTATTTATTAATATCTAGAAAATGCAATTAACCACAAATTATCTTTTGTTGAAATATGTATAACCAATTTATTTCACTAGTCATAAGTTTTAAAAGAACAGCTTGCTCACTAATCATAAAAAGTCTTTCAGTATCCTGGATGACGTGTGAGGAAATATCAATACTGTCTCCAATCTTTTCAAGAGCAGCAACAGAGCAAAAACAGAAAGGGGAAAAGCACACATGGCTTATATCTCATTTCTCTCCCTTTGTTATACGGAAATGGAATCTGTACATACAACAATTAATGCCCTTATCAAAACGCTTGCTCCAGCATCAAGCAGGTCTTCAGCTGAATTCTACCAGTGTATAAGGCTTGTGTAACCCACTCGTTCCAGCATCAGAATAATGGAACTTCTGACATTATGAAAAATGAAAAATTATTTTGGATAAAAAAGCTAAACCAGAAGGCATCTTCTTCTTCATACTATGCAACTACACAAAAAAGCACCAGCTTGCTGTTTAGCAAAATGCTTGCTCTTGAGAGAGGAGAGTCAACAGGTTTTTAAGGAAGCGAAAAATTTGGGGGTGAATATGTGAATCTTGATTCTTAACTGCCTAACATGCTGAGGTATCAAGTAGATGCAAAAGCTGTGTGACTGATGTAAGAAATAGGGTATTAAATACAGCCATTTACTCTTCACCTGAAGTCAACCAATGCAAGTATCCACCACTGCATGCTACTTTATGCATATAAAAGTTCTACAGTCTCTCATCACTTACTGTAATAACCATATAGTCAAACAGTTAATTTGTTTTGAAAAACAGCATTATAATAAGCAACCAGTGCATCTTAATCTGGTAGCAACATGCCTTAAAGCATTTTCTATCATTCATACAGTTTGTCATTTTATGAAAATATATACTAAGGCTATTTGTAATCTACACAAAGCTAGAATGTAGGTCCTGAAACAGAACACCCAACGTTTAAGGTAAAATATGTACATTTCAGTTCTGAATGAGGCACTAAATCAGAGAAAACTTGCTTCTGACAGACAAGTGATGAATTATAGGATTTTCAGTAATCCTCCAGTAAACAAAGTTAACACTGTTCTTCATGCAGAAACTGCTGGTTAAATCACACACAGCATGGATCTGGTACTCTTGCTGGAAAATATGACATTACCTTAATTGTCAGACACCCCTCTAGAAACACTCAATTTTCTAGCTCGCCTCTATGTAAGTACACAGTTCAAAAGAAAAATTATGTGATAGAAGTCATAAACATACAAAAACTCCACCCAACAGAGCAGACCTTAAAAGAGTTTTCTATGTTCAGGATCAAGGGAGAAAAGTGCTTTTAAAAATATACTGTGAAGGAAGGAAGAAGGATTACATGAAGCTGGAATTATTTTGCAAAAGAAAATAAAGCCTGTCGTTCCTCTCCAGCAGGCTGTAAAGATGTCTAACATTAAAGCCAGCAAGTCACCTGTGAGAGGCTGAGTTCTATATGTTATTTGGAACAGGACCTGCCTTGCAAAGCTAAGCTCCTTTATGTTTGGCAGAGAGGCAGCACCATCTTTTGACATGGCAAAACACACATTTGTGTATAAGATCACATACTCCTTAATGGAATATGCTGTTTCAAATAAGTTTGAGGAACAAAAATGTTTTTTATGTACCATCCTAAGCTTAAAAGTGAATAATTTGGAGGAGAATATGGACCAAAACATATGCTTTAACATTTGAACAAAACAATTAACCTGCAAGAATGGCAGATTAACAGGATGAAATTGCATCAGCCTTCCTCTGTCATCTTCTGAAATGACAAACAAAATTATAATTAGTGAAGTGGCAAAATACACGAACACTTTCTACAAAATTTCCTTTCTTCAGAGAGCCAGATCTACATAAGGTTCTAGGCAGGACAGACAAAAACAGA
>NW_011109821.1:0-489 GCF_000146605.3 Meleagris gallopavo
TAATCCTGGTAGCTACAGGCCTATCAGTCTGACCTCGGTGCCTGGGAAGGTTATGGAACGGATAATCTCAGGAGCCACCATGGATCAGTTGAAGGTCAACCAGGGGATCAGGCCCAGTCAGCACAGGTTTACGAATGGTAGATCCTGTCTGACAAACCTGATTTCATTCTATGACAAGGTGACCCGCTTAGTGGATGAAGGTAAGGCTGTTGATGTGTCTACCTGGACTTCAGTAAAGCCTTTGACACTGTCCCCCACAACATTCTCGTGGAGAAGCTGGCTGCCCATGGTCTGAATGGGGGTACACTCTGCTGGGTGAAGCACTGGCTGGATGGCCGGGCCCAAAGAGTTGTGGTCAATGGAGTTGGATCTAGTTGGCCGCCGGTCACAAGCGGTGTCCCACAAGGCTCAGTATTGGGGCCGCTTCTGTTTAACATCTTCTTTGATGATCTTGATGAAGGGATTGAGTGCACCCTCAGTAAGTTTGCA
>NW_011109822.1:0-635 GCF_000146605.3 Meleagris gallopavo
ATAGGAAACAACAAAATATGTCATAGATCTTCTGCTTAAGAGATTACCTCAAATACATGATATGCATTCTATAGAATCCCTTTTTTTGATATTACATGTTGACTAGAATCTTAACTTTTTACTAATTCTACATTTCAATAGAAAGCACTGAATTTTAAAACTACCCTTCAAAGATTTTTGTTATAAACTACAGACAAGTTTATTTGAAATCAAGCTCTTTTTTTTTTGGATGTTAATTTCATTTCTTCCTATCTTTCTATTTTTAAAATATCTCCTTTATTACCATTTAACTGTAAGAAAGCTAAATATTTTCTTCAGCTTCTGTTTCTAAGGTATTTCTACATTGACTAAGTGGGGCACAGAGCATTTCTTTGCCTATTAATGCTTTCATATGCAAAGTAGTGATCTTCCTATGGGCAATAGTGAACTGAAATTATTTGAGCTAGATATCTAGATGGTTGATTTTCTTTTGAACTTCTGTCTATGGACAGGCAGTTACATCTCAACAATTCACAATTGTTTTCTTAATGGGGAACTGTGGGTCAAGTTACAATATTTCTCACTTTGGGCTTTGACAAGCTAAAGACAAGAATACACAATAAGTCCACAGAATTTGGCATAGAGTTCTATTACCT
>NW_011109823.1:0-343 GCF_000146605.3 Meleagris gallopavo
ACATCTTCTCAAACAACTTTCTGGAATTGTCATTCAGAAATTGCCATTGATTTACTAAAAAATAAAAATAAAAATAAAAATGAGCTGATCAAATCCAGAACCATTCTATTTTGCTTTCACGTTATGTATACTTGAACTGTTACTCTCCATATCTGCTGACCACAGATGATCCCACTGTTTCATTTATTTTCAATTTCTTTATAATGATGAGAGATCCTTTGTATAGAAAAAGTGACAGTGTAAGTTCTTATCCTCCTGTTACATTTCAGTAAATGCTTAGCATTTAATAGGAGTGCACATAGTTGTGATTTTTAGGGATTGCCTATTTCCTTTTGAACAGTTC
>NW_011109824.1:0-1537 GCF_000146605.3 Meleagris gallopavo
ACAGCCAGTGCCAGCCGCGCCCACGAAAGGGGGGCTGCAGGGTTTGCGTCAACGGGGACCCCACACGGAACTGCGACGTTTCGGGACTGGTAACGCCTGACTTAAAAGACCGGTTTTTCACCACCTCTCTGGACCCCCACGATGCTCCTAGGTTTGCTTTTTCGCCCTCTCTGCAAAGCATCGGCACCAGCCCGGCTGGATCATTGGACGGCATTACCTCGGGGCATGAGAAGCAGCCCTACATCCGTACAGATAACGGCCCGGGATGTCTATCCCAGAAAGGATTACAGGGTTACAGAATTACAAGAGAAGCCAGAGCTGAGCGCACCCATAGCATCCTTACACCTGTGCTACTTCAGCCAAACAGAGGGAATGCAGAAGGCACTTCCAGCCGGAAGGTTCGCTGAAACTACGCGTGTACTGAACTTTTTAAATCAAGGGTGTGAATACAGAGGACAACCAATAGCCCTCATTTCGTTTCAGTTAATTGGGAAAGAGTGAATACTAATGGAAAAACTGCGAGACTAGCAAAGAACCTGGAATCAGGTGAATGGGAAGGCTCATTCCCACTGATAACTTGGGGAGAGGAAGGATCTTTAGGATAAACTGTACTGGTTGTTGTCATTCTCTTTGTGACTGGTAAATGTGTATGGCATCTGAAAGTGTAAATGTTAATGCTATATGGAAGTGCAAACATTAATGCTGCATGGAAGTGGAATTATGAATGGGACGTGGAAGCGTAGTTGAGGGTACAAAGAGTGGAACTGTGAAAAACAAAACAACATCAAAAACAAAAATCAGCACAAGTTTAAAGAAGAACCGTGAGTTAAACGATTAAAGTTTGTGATCTGCTCCAGCCAAAGCAGAGAAGTGCCGGCAGGAGAACACATCCCCCGCACTGCTCCTCCCCCCGCCTGGCATCAGAACGGAAACACAGCGCTGGTCGCGAATGGAGACGAAAAGAAAACATCGGGAGTGAGAATAGAGTGGATCTGCAGAGGTCGAGGAAACTCGGGATCCCAGCGTCAGCACGGGAAGCCTTAGGAGCAAGGAGCTGAGAGCTGGGCTCTGGGACCCAGGGATCTCCTCGGGAAGAGCTGAGAGGGGGGCTGGCAGGGTCCAGGAGGGTTCTGCCCTCATTGAGCAGAACAGCAGTTGTGCAAAAGCGGCGCTGGATTTGGGAACAGATGCGATAGCAGCTACGGGTGGAGAAATTCAGCTAAGGAAGGAATTACAGCAAGGTGTGGAGTTTGTAGGAACGCTGAAGCCAATGTGGTGTTCTTACTGCAGTAAGGGATGAATTCGTAACCAGAAGGGAACCACTGGCAAAAGTGAGGAGGTTTACTTTGTTAAACGTTTACAATCTGGTACAGCTGAACAGGTGGGCAGACACAAACACCGGCACACAGCCGGTAGAGCAGCTCCTGGGGGTAATTTTTGGTCACAGAGCACTGCAGTGCCCAGAACAAAGCCAGCAGCCGTCCTACAGAGACCCGTGTCAGGTGGGCTGGGCTGCAGCAGCCCTGCCTCTTCCCAG
>NW_011109825.1:0-637 GCF_000146605.3 Meleagris gallopavo
AAAAAAAATGTTATGTCTATGCTGTAGTTAAATAAGAATATTCATTCTAAAAGAAAAAAGAATCACATCTCCCTTTTTTATAAACTTATTATTTTATGTACAGAAGAAGGAGGTTCATTTCCTTCTTTCAATTCATGAGGTCCTGTGCAGTAGTTATGAGGTTTCAATGGTTGTACAGTGGGATAAACTCTCAATCTTTTTCCATTATGACTGGATCCAGTCTGAGAATCGGTCATATTGTAGACTATGAAAGTTCTTGTGTCTGAGAAGATAAAAAGCATGTCCAAAGAAATAAAACTTCGTATAGAACATACTGATGTTGAACAAAAATTTAACTGAATCAAACCATCTCAAACTGCACTTCAGACTCTTGTCTGTAGGAGTACCTCAAAATAAAACCTTTGTCTGTAAGTGCAACTAGCTTTTCCATTAAACTACCACCATGAGACAGAAACAGATTTAGGAATATCCGAGATGTCCTACCTGTAACCATATAATTTATTCTTCTTTATTCTTCTTTATATAGTTCTCAGACATGCCTTATCACCAAACAGTTAGCAAAAGTGGATGGGATTCTCACTTTAGGCACTGTCATTTGAGGGAGCAATTTTAGTTACTCTTACAGAGAATAATAGGT
>NW_011109826.1:0-387 GCF_000146605.3 Meleagris gallopavo
GGCTGACACGCCTGAAGGCTGTGCTGCCATTCAGCGAGACCTGGACAGGCTGGAGAGCTGGGCAGTAAGAAACCGGATGAGGTTCAACACAAGCAAGTGTAGGGTCTTACACCTAGGGAGAAAGAATTGCATGCACCAATACAGGCTGGGGGATGAGCTGCTGGAGAGGAGCTCTGCAGAGAGGGACCTGGGCGTCCTGGTGGACGACAGATTGGCCATGAGCCAGCAGTGTGCCCTCGTGGCCAAAAAGGCCAATGGCATTCTGGGGTGCATTAAAAAGAGCGTGTCCAGCAGGTCGAGGGAGGTGATCCTCCCCCTCTACTCTGCCCTGGTAAGGCCTCATCTGGAGTACTAGTGTCCAGTTCTGGCTCCCCAGTACAAAAAAGA
>NW_011109827.1:0-748 GCF_000146605.3 Meleagris gallopavo
ACACACCTTCCCACCTTCCCACACCCACCTGTGGGATCCATCTTGGGTCTGTGTCCCCAGGCCTGTCCGCTCCATGCTCTGTGCTAGCTGGGCTCTCTGCTCCTCTCGGGTGGCCGTGGATGGGATGCTGTCTCTGTGTGTCCCAGCAGTGCTGCTCTGCAGAGAGAAAAGATGTCAGCTTGTCCCCTGCAGGAGCTGGGGGCTACACATGGTGATGGTCAGCAGGAAGGATATTGAAATGGCAGCCTGGTGACCTGGGAGCACCGCTGTGCTATGAAGGACACAAAAAAGCTGTGGTGCAGAGCCTGCTTGCAGGCAGCCTCGAGGACAAGGATACCAGGAGTGCCCCAGGGCTGGCCAGGAGGTTGGGATCCAGGAATGGTGTGGGATCTGTGTGCCCAGACTCCCCACCTGCCATGAGCCGTGCTGTGATGGTCCTGTCTCTGTGCACAGGGACTCTGGTCGTGGTACGGTGGTACTACTGGTCACACAGAGCCAGAGAAGGGAGTGGTGGCTGTGGGGCACTCCTGTCCCTGATGCCCACACCCTGCTATGCACCTGGGCTCACCCACCTACTGCAAGGCATTGCCTGCTGCGTCTTTGTGACTGCTGCTCCCAGGCTGTGGCTGCTGCCTGCCTCCACAACACGATGGGATGAGGTGAGTGCACAGCAGTCACCATCCTCACGTAGGAGCACAGGGCTCAGCTGACAGCTCAGTCAGCTGCACTGGGACAGGTGAGCCCTGCT
>NW_011109828.1:0-678 GCF_000146605.3 Meleagris gallopavo
GAGGATTCTGTAAGTGTAGCAGAACAATTAGATCAATTTCTAGGGCCTAATTTCATGGATGGAAATGATGTTATCACTGATATGTTGTTTATTGGAGAAGGAGGTGGGCACCTATGCAAGTATGGGAAAGGAATACAGAGGGAAGATTGGGCTCTGGAGGGAGGCAGAGAGAGAAAGGATCCTGAGGATAATTTGTATTGATTATTGTCACTGTCTTTGTGATTGTTAAATGTTTATGTTGTGAAAGTGTTATGTTGCGTTATGATATGTCATGTACGAGGCTGTTGTGATACAAGGAGGTCTAAAGTGATACTGAGAAGACCCCCTGGGTTGTATTTTGGCTCAGTGGAGAAAACATTGCTGGTGAGCCAGGGAGAATATTGAATAAGAAACCAGGAACGTAAATGGAGTAACGGGGTCAGTTTTATAGTTAAGTACTCTAATCATGAGACCAAGTGCTGGGTATTTGTGGAAGTTGAGGAACTGTATTGTTTGATTTGTGGATTTTGAAGGCACTGGGACAAACTGTCTTAATGGTATGTGGAAATGCAACTTTTAATGGTATGTGGAAATGCAACTTTTAATGGTATGTGGAAAAGCAGTTGTTAACGGTATGTGGAAATGTAGTTGAGGTATAAATAGTGGAATTGTGGAAAAACAAACAAACAAACAACAAAA
>NW_011109829.1:0-366 GCF_000146605.3 Meleagris gallopavo
CAAATGAATATGACACAAGACTAGCTGAGCTTAGAAATGCTTTTTATGTACTGAGAAAAGCTAATTTTCCCATGGTCCAACATGCAGGAAGGGAAGTAGATGTAGGAACATTCCTCTGCTTTGCACTGGTGCGTCCTCACCTCAAGCACTGTATGCAGTTTGCATTACCCTAGTATAAGGACCAAACTGTTATAGAGAGTTCAGAGGAGGACTGCGAAGATGGTGAAGGTTCTAGAAGGCAAGGGGTAGGAGCAGCTCAGGTCCCTGGGTGTGCTCAGCCCAGAGCAGAGGAGCTGAAGGGAGGCCTGATGGCGAATGTCAGCTCCTCACAGGGAGCGAAGGGGCAGCGCTGAGCAACAGGGCCCG
>NW_011109830.1:0-596 GCF_000146605.3 Meleagris gallopavo
TCACCACTTGCATTACATTGAGCAATAAAGATCTATGATCTGATCCATCAGTACAGAAAATAAGGGAATTTGAAAGAAGAATAAAGGATTTTTAAAATTCACGGTATTTACATTTAGGTGGGATTGTCTCTACTACACTTGTCAAAAGCAATACTGAAATGAAAGTAATTCCTTATCACACATGAATGCTATTGTCCAGTCATGGTTCTAAAATCATATTCAGAGGACCTAAAAAGGCTTAGAAAGAATTTTTCCTAGGAATACAACCTTCTGTCAACCAAGAGGTAGAATTTATCACATGCTTTAATATACATTTTTCTTCATTCAGAGTTTATGTTGCAAAACAGTTCTGAAGTAACCCTATATATATGTTCTGTCTCCTGTTTTACCAACCGAAACAAACAAACAAACAAAAAACCACCAAACAACCCCTACAAATTTGTTTTCATCCACTCCCAGAAGCTCCGTAGACTCTGGAGAGCATTGCTTATTACCTGATCACGATCACCTGCAAAGCAGCAGCTCTTCATGGTGCACGAGTTAAAGTACCCCTGGTTATCAAATTGGAAGACAGGCAGTCGGCAGTGGATGTCATA
>NW_011109831.1:0-1145 GCF_000146605.3 Meleagris gallopavo
AAAATCGTCACCCCAGAGAGGGGATGGTGGTAAGTTTTGGACTAGCTCTTCAACCGTGCCCTACCCTTCTGCAATACACGATGGTGCCTTCCAATTTAAGGTCTTACTGGAGGGGTTCTTTTCTGTTTTAAGAATCTACCTGACATTACAACGATGTGTACCACCTCGGCCTCTAACGACCGGGCCTGAGAAGAACCTTGTTTTGCATTGCCATCACTTTCCTACATACAAAGACACCCAGAGGAGCAGAGGCTGGGCCCCAGTGGCTCAGTGAGGCTCAGCAGCACGGCGCCCTTTGCTCTCGCTCCTCAGGTCTGATGAGGGAGAGCACTGGAAAACAAGTAGACCCCGTGGGCTGAGATATGAACTATTTAGCACAAAAGAAGAGGGAAGTGGTGACTAAAACACAACTCCTCACCGGTCACTAACTGATGTGCATCCATAAATACTGCTGATGAAGGCCCCGGAGAAAGCACAAAGACCAACCAGCAGCGCCAACTGCAGACCAGCAGCTGCAACCGCTATCCAGCAGCTCCAGCTGCTCTCCAGCCAGGTCCAACTACTGTCCAGCAGATCCAGATGCTATTCAGCAGCTCCAACTGCAGACCAGCAGCTGCAACTGCTAACCAGCAGATCCAGCTGCTATCCAGCAAGTCCAGCTACTGTCCAGCAGATCCAGATGCTATTCAGCAGATCCAACTACTATTCAGCAGCTCCAACTGCAGACCAGCAGCTGCTGACCAACTGCCCCCTGCACTCAGCATTATGGCATCACGTGACATCACAATGTACAGAACGGCCCCAGCCCAATGGCGGCACCGTCCCGGCCCAGCCCCAGCCTAGCTGCCACCCGTCACAGCAGCGGCTCCAACCCACCCAGCTGTGGTTTGTTTGCCCCTCTTCAGCTGAATCCAGGACTCTTCCTTTCCCCTCAGCCTGTCTCAGGGGCTTTGACCGGCATACCTCGCCTCAGCAGTGCCCTCCGGGCACAGGTTGAAGGCAGGTTGGGATGGCAGTATTAAAAGTATCCTGTTAGCACCCGTCTGCTGCTGTTTGGTCACCACCAATGGAAGTGTGCCTCTGCTGGGTGTTATGTGGTAATTCAGGCTGTATGCGAGGCCAACAGGCGTGCCTGAGCAATGTGG
>NW_011109832.1:0-346 GCF_000146605.3 Meleagris gallopavo
TGACGTGTGTGTGTGTGTGTGTGTGTGTGTGTGTGTGTGTGTGTGTCTGTCTGTCTAAGTATCTGCATGCACATGTGCACAGCAATGAAAAATTCATGGAAAAAGCACCATGCAAGGAATGCAAGGAGCTTTGTCTTTGCCAACTACTGAACAAAACATTGCAGTGTTTTTCTCAATAATGTCCCAGACATTTCAGATTGGAGAGAAGGAATTTGGGGGACTGACAGTGGCAAATTAAGCCTCTTTTTTTCATCCTCCACAGAGCTAAAATCTGGGTACATTGGGGTAAGACAGGAGTTCTGCCCAAACCCCAAAGCATTAACTCCAAAGTGCTAAAGTGGAAAGA
>NW_011109832.1:21449-23026 GCF_000146605.3 Meleagris gallopavo
TGGAAGAGCAGAGAGCTATGCGTGATGCAGCGCTATTCATGCCACCCCAGGAAGCAGGAGGTGGAACAAAATATTGCCAGCACTGTGATCAGATTGTGTCTCATAAGGAACTATTCCATTAGTTCTAGAAGAGGACTTTGAAAAAATGTGTATTCAGGATTATAGTCAGCATGCCAGGTGCTGGGACCGTGCAGAAAGAGAAATGGTCTGAAAATGTCAGTGCAATTTAAAATACATACCTTCTTGTCCCAAGCGATCAAACTGAAGGGAAATAGGAAATAAACAGTGAAAAATAATGGCTGCTTGAGTCCTGAACATCAAAACGGCAATCATGAAACATAAGTGAAAGGAAAGCAAGGCAGAAGATCTTGTAGGTACGGATACCACTGAAAGCATGATGAAAAGAAATCAGAGATATTCAGCTGATGATCATATTTTACAAGTATGAATAAATTAAGTAAATCTGAGGATTCCTTTTTAGTAACATATTGCATATTTCTTATGCGCTCAAGTATAGGGTATTTCTGAAACCACTGACATAATTTAGTGAAGATCAAACGTAGCGTTCAACGGAAATTACAGATCATTTTGTTTAAAAATACCAACATATTAAGGCACTAACTGGTGTTATTCTGCAGTGCTAGTACATGAAAATAATTGCAACTATACCCATTTTTGGAGAAAGTTTCTAAATGTCTTTTAATAGTGATTTGATTTCTATACATATATACATATATAGAGAGAGAGATATATATACTCCTCTATATACATCCATCCATGCCACCTAATTTTCGATTGACGTTTCTTAGAGATCTTCAGCTCAAAACCGTACGGAATGAAAAGGTATTAAAAAAGAGTTTGTAAATCTTCTGTAAATCTGGTTAAACTTGTTGGTGGGATTCAGATATTACTTTCTGCTTGCGTTTTGACACAGTAGGAAAGAGAGGCAAACGAACAGTGGTTTGCCAGTTCATTTTGGAAAAAAATCCACTCCTATTTTACATACAAATCATAAATCAGATCCATCTTAAGTTGCTTATTTTTCCTACGCAATGAAGTTTCTGCTTGCTATTAATCTCTGGATCTACTTGCACATGAACATAAGTAAAGGAAAGAGGAACCAATGTTGAGTACATTAATGGCGTCCTGAGGATGTGGGATATTATGAGGTCTTCCACAGCAAATTACAGAAACAGTGGTCTTGCGAGACTCCATGATGCAGACAGCTAATACAGGACTTCTAATTTCTTATCTCCTCTGAATTTCATCAGCACTCTTCATGGCTAATGTCCCCCTCCTTCTCTCCTTTGTTCTGCAGCCCGTGACCTTTGAAACCAGTGTTCAGAGCAACAGCTGCTGCAGGGTTCTTTGCAGCAGGCCCTTGCCAAGATTGACCTGCAGTCCCACCGCGTGTCAACTCCGGAGTGCAAGGTCGCGGGTTTCTTTCCTTCTTCTCCATTCATTACGTGTAGCGTAAGAGCCCCACAGAGCAATTTCCTCCCTCTCTTTCCTGGTCTTTTGAAATCCCAAATATTTACAGAAATTTAGAAAGGATATATAGTATGCTGACTGCCAAA
>NW_011109833.1:0-426 GCF_000146605.3 Meleagris gallopavo
TTCACATGTGTAATGATTCTCCTCTTTATAACTCTTAGTTATAAAGTTAGTCTTGATCACTGTTACTGATGCTAACGCTTCTCAGAATTTCTCTAAATCCCATCATTTTTCTATTTTGTTTTGTCTCTAAAACACAGATATATATATCCATCTTTTTCTCTAGAAATACTAAAATTTTCAACCAAATACCTTTCCAAAAAATATGTATTTTCCACAAAATGGATAGTAGCTTTGATGCTTGCTTAGGGGGCTTGTTTTCCCTGGTGACTGGTGAAAAGGAAATATTACTCCATTTTTAAAAAGGGAGAAAGGAAGACCTGGGAACTACAGATCAGTGAGTCTCATGTCTGTGCCTGGGATGATCAGCCCAAGCCTCTAACAAGCTTGTAGCCCTGCCTGGGGTTACATAGTTAGACCTGAGGTATG
>NW_011109834.1:0-399 GCF_000146605.3 Meleagris gallopavo
CCCTCCCTGCAAACAGTAAAACCATGAATCCTGATCTCCTCCTGTTTAGCAAATCATTTAATTTACTATCTATGAACCAAAGCCCTATTCAACATATAAATCTTGCAAAAATCAATTCTTTGTCAATGGCAAAAGTCTCTTCAAAGATCTCAAACATTTCAAAAGATGTATTATGAAAATTTTGGAAGCTGTACGGTACATAAGTCATGCAAACAACTTTCCTACAGGTTTGGGAAGCACAGCAACATTAATACACATAATGAGAAAAAGCAGACCTAGTATGGAAGCACTGCAGTTGGCAGATATCAGTCTTGTTGTCATTCAATGGAGGCATCCAGTATTTTCAACAGTAATGCCCTGTGCAGGTTCAGAGGCTGAGTGGTACCTTAACCATAGGCA
>NW_011109835.1:0-368 GCF_000146605.3 Meleagris gallopavo
CTTTCTGAGAAGTTCTTTTGACATCCAATCTGAACCTCCTCTGGTGAAACTTGAGCTATTCCCTCTTGTCCTATCTCTAGTTACCTGATAGAAGATCCCCAGCAGTCCTGCAGTCTCTGTCATCACTTCTTTTTTTCCTTTTTTTTTACCCCTTTTTTGTCCAGAAGTGATAAGTGGGAGTTAACAGAATTAAAGCTATTTCAGGGAAAAAATGTGCCAGCACAAGTCAAATTCTGCCCCATAGGCTCTCCATTGCTATCAGTTCGTGCTGAGGCAAAAATTTCCCACGTTTTAAGATGTATGGTCCCTAGTTTCTGTTTCTCTCTTAATTTCCAGACTCCTAGGCACTAGTCTCACTTCTTTCCTGT
>NW_011109836.1:0-312 GCF_000146605.3 Meleagris gallopavo
TGATTTGGTGACAGGTTGTTATAACTGCATCTCAGAATCCAGAGGTAAAATAATGATCTCTCTAAATTGCTCTGTCAGACACTGCTAGCTTCTGCTTTTAAATTGTAGAGTAACCTTTTTTACTGCATATCTTAGAAATCTGCTTGCATTTTGTGCTTTGTTGTGAAAAATTTTATTAAGTAATTGATAAAAACTGTTCCACTGTAAAAACTGTATGGCTGATCAAGGCTGTATTTTTTTTCCCTGTTTCCTTTTTAATTGCTGCTGTGCATGGGTCTCAATTTCATCATTGATGAAAACATTCCTATTGTG
>NW_011109837.1:0-423 GCF_000146605.3 Meleagris gallopavo
CACCACCTCCCTGGGCAACCTGTGCCAATGCCACACCAACTTTATTTAAAAAAAAAAAAAAACTTTTAATCAAATTTATTGCATCGGATCTATAATCCTGGTGTCTTTTCAGGATCTTAGGAGATAATGACAGTTGGGGAAACCATTGTCAAGAAAGAGGAGAGTCAGGTGTTGTACATTTGGGTGCTGTACATTACAAGCCTGCAAGTGAGTTGTTTGTAAAAAGAATTAGGTATCCTTGGATGGGCCTTGGATAAGCACTGTGATGATTCATGTTTACAGTGCTGTCTGGGGCAGCAAAAACTGGCAAAGCTGGGTTTTAAAAGTGCTACAACTATTGCTTAGCTCATAAGGGAGTTTTCTAGCCCTAGAAGATCTGCTTCTGACTAGATTGATCAACCTGTGGATGGCTTATGTGGGAAG
>NW_011109838.1:0-680 GCF_000146605.3 Meleagris gallopavo
GTGACAGATGATAGGATGGAGTGATCGATAGTGATAGAGATAGGATGGAGTGCAGCCTCAGCAGTTTGCTGATGGCACCGAGCTGAGTGGTGCAGTGGACACAAGAGCAGGAAGGGACGCCATCCAGAGGGACCTGGACAGGCTCAGAAAGTGGGCCCTGAGAACCTGATGAGGTTCAACAAGGCCAGGTGCTGCTCTTGGGTCGGGGCAGCGCCAGACATGAGGCCAGACTGGAGAAGAACTGGTTGAGAGCAGCCCTGTGGAGAAGGACTTGGGGTCCTGATGGACAGAAGCGGGACGTGAGGCAGCAGTGTGCGCCTGCAGCCTGGAAGGCCGACAGTCCTGGGCTGCATCAGAAGGCAAATAAAGCTTGGTCACTGCTTGCTCACTACTACGAGGATTCTGCAAAGTGGTGGAACACCCAATACCTCCAGGCCAGTTAGTCAGCTGAGTTCTGGGACTTGCATTCAGTGACTTCAGTTGGGTAGTTACCTCTCTTTGAAAACTTAATTAGATTTTCCAATACTTGCTCTGAAGAAAAATGAACACTTAATAAAGCCAAGACCTGGAAATAATAGTAACAATAATAATAAAGTAGGAATGAGGAAACAAAGTGTGTTCCCCCTCTGCCACTGCTCCATCAGCAGCACACTCAGGCGGGATCTGCAGAGGCTGGCTGG
>NW_011109839.1:0-348 GCF_000146605.3 Meleagris gallopavo
CAGACATTGAGAAGAGATAAAAGCCTGCACTTGGGAATGTTTGTAGTACTTATGGAATATATAGACAGTCCTAAGCAGAACCTCATTGATTTGTTCTTTGATTTCTTTTTTTTTCCTAAAAAATATATCAGTTCCATTCTATAAGACCAAAAAAAAAAAGAACTTCAAAAACCTTCTCACCTTCTCATCAGCCACTGGTTTAATGTTAATACTTCCAAGTTAATGCCTCACTTTAGAATCCAAAAGAAGCTCTTTTATTTATTATTATTTTCTTTTTCAAATTGCCCTTGAATGCACAAACTCCCACCTCATCCTAATATGATCTTGTATATCTTGTATGTATCTTGT
>NW_011109840.1:0-374 GCF_000146605.3 Meleagris gallopavo
TTCTTCAAGACAAGGGTGGTGAGGCTGTAAATCAAGTTTCCCAGAAGAGCTGCTGTTGTCCCATCCCTGGCAGTGCCCGAGTCCAGGCTGGATGTGGCTTTGGCACAGTGGGCGGTGTCCCCACAGTGGGGCAGCTCAGATGTGGCCAACTGTGGAGCAGTGCCACCTGTGATCCCAGCACCGCCCTCCTCCTGAGCTGCCTCTAAAAGCGCTGCTGAGCTGCACAGCGGTTCCAGCCCCGGCCCTGCTGTGCAGGAGGAGAGCAGGAGCAGCACAGTGCAGCAGTCAGACCTGGGGACACAGCGCAGCGCTGCTTCGGTGAGTTGCCTGCAGCTCTGCTGCCACTACTGGAAGAAATTCCAAGGAAGCAGAAT
>NW_011109841.1:0-436 GCF_000146605.3 Meleagris gallopavo
ACTCATATGACTGAGCTCGCGCTTCATTTACAAATTGATACGTCTTTATTTTTCAGAATGCTTGAAAACACCGAAAACAACTTTTAAAATAAATTCTATAGTTAAGCTCATAGTGGGCTGGAATACCTTGTTCATGATACAGCTTAAAATATCTTATTCAACAATTTCTTCACTTAAGCTAGTTTTCAGACTAATACTGGACTTGGGAAACAGAATTGCTCAATGTGTCAGTGCCTGAATGTGAAGAAGCAAGTACTTACATTTGATGTTTCTATGTATTTCAGTGTTTGTTTTTTATTTTTTACTTTTAATTTTTTGTCTTTGTCTTTCCCTCTTGTGTTTCTTTCCTTATTTTGTCAACAATGGATCTCACCTTATAAATCCTTCTGATATGACTATTCACAGAATCACAGAGTGGCCTGGGTTGGAAGGGACC
>NW_011109842.1:0-512 GCF_000146605.3 Meleagris gallopavo
TCAGAGTGCCAGTGTCTAAGGTTCTAAGGAGACAGTAGCTCTAAATCAGTTACAAAAACCAAACCACCTATAGTACAAAGAGCCAGTCCCTAGATGTAACGTATCTATGAAAGGGGAAAAAAAAAGTTAAATAAGTCTGGTCCATGTTTATTTTAGTTAACAAACCTCTTTAAACAAGCTATGTCTTAACTCCTCTTCTAGATCAAAAGGAAAAAGCAAATCGCTGCAGACCACACTGCTCAGTAGTACTATTAGCTGTCTTGAGCTGAAATCAAATCAATACGCATAGGTCAATCCAAAATAATGCCTCCTACTTATTTCCATGGAAATTACAACAGACACAAAGAGCACAATAATGCTGTTTGATAGAGCAAATTCTCAGCTACAAAAGTTTTCTGGTATAACAACCACCATCAGCCATATATTTCACCAGCAACAAACAAGAGCCTGCATGTTGCCCTCATAAAAATCTGCACCAGTAGAGCTGATCAACTGCTGCTGTCATCGCTGCT
>NW_011109843.1:0-419 GCF_000146605.3 Meleagris gallopavo
AGGGGAAACTGAGACGGGAATCCTTGACCCTAGAAAATTTACTGGCTAAGGAAAATTGCCTTGTCCCTCGACTCTGTCTACCCCCACCCCCTTGGAAGTTCAGAAGCAAAAGAAACTGGAATGTGTTAGGAGGGAGGACGACAGGAAAAAAAAAAGAATTGTACTTATCAGAAACACATTGCCGATTTTATAATCAGTTGCCCTTCTGTGCCAGCTGGCCGCGTAATAAATGCTTTAAAAAATCAATAAAAGGGGGGCGGCGTGCAGATAGAGAGCTGTTATTTTCCAGAGCTGTTGGGCTCTTTGCCTTTTTCCGCCTTTCTCTGCTTCTCCCCAAAGCAGCAGCCGCTCCGCAGGGAGCGCAGGCACCGGGAAGGCGCACGGCACTGCGCGCCCATCCGCTGCGCTCTGCGCCTATT
>NW_011109844.1:0-459 GCF_000146605.3 Meleagris gallopavo
GTATCACAATAACAAACACTGAGTCATAGTTACTTGATATATCTACTACTTAATTCTTGAATAAAAATATTAAATTTCTTAAAATTTTATTTTGATCACTTCAAAGTCTCATTAAATACTTGTTCAAACATCAGTTAGCAGTGTAAAAATCCTGCAAGTCTTTTGAAATGTCTTTAAACAAATGTCTCCCTCCACATGAACTGCATAAGTTTGAAGAGGCAACTTTCTTTGTCTGCTTAATGCATCGGAAATTTATATTCAAAATTTGGAAAAATAGCATAATATATTACAAGTTTAAGCATCATAAAAGAGCATAAAACTGTGATGACTCCATTGACACTTCAGCTAATACTTAACTTTCATTTGAGACTTTAATTTTTATTTAAAATTGTTCTTTTTTTCTTTTTTTTCCCCCTATTCTTGGTTATAGTCCAGATGTCACTGCCAGCTGTTTACCTG
>NW_011109845.1:0-629 GCF_000146605.3 Meleagris gallopavo
TTTTGTGCGGAAATGGGGCTCCCCCACAGAGGTTACTCTATCAGTGCAGGGTCAGATGCTGATACTGAAAATGAAGGAGTGATGTCTCCAGAGCATGCCATGAGACTTTGGGGCAGGGGGGTCAAGTCAGGGCGCAGCTCCTGTCTGTCGAGCCGTTCCAACTCAGCCCTCACTCTGACTGATACCGAACACGAGAACAAGTCCGACAGTGAAAATGGTAAGTTCTTACACATATGCACGTATATAAATCAATGTTTTATTGCTGTCGTGGTTGACACTCAATCATTTCAAGTCATTAAAAGTTCAAGGAATGGCCTTGAATTATTTATCTACTTTTTTTTTTTTTCCTCCCCCTTTCCCAGAAAAGTCAATATTCACTATCAGTCCTAACTAATAAAAGCTTTGGGCTTGATGTTTTGGCTGTAATTGTGGAAGAGTTTCATCACAAAAAAAGATTAGCTCTGTTTTATCTTGGGCCATTTCACCTGTTACCCTTTGGGAAGCAGCAAAGTAAGTGGTGATAAAGTTGATCCCTGAGGCCAGCTTGCAATCAAAGGTTTCATTGTAAACTCCTCTTTTAAGACATCTCAGAGAAGTTGCAGAATCTTAGAACGGATGAATGAACACAA
>NW_011109846.1:0-321 GCF_000146605.3 Meleagris gallopavo
ATAACTGTTTC
Source organism: Meleagris gallopavo (assembly GCF_000146605.3). NCBI lineage: Eukaryota > Metazoa > Chordata > Aves > Galliformes > Phasianidae > Meleagris > Meleagris gallopavo. The sequence goes on from NW_011109846.1 coordinate 12, forward strand.
ATAGTGCAGTACCATTTGATCCTGTCTGTGCTGCTGCGTCAGCCATCCGCTCAGAGCCTGGTGCCTGGTGCTGGCACCATCAAGCTGCACTGTGGGCTCTGTAGTGTGGAGGAACACAGCTTGGCCTGGCCTCAGCCTGGTGTTGGCTCACCCTGGCTGAAATACCAGCATTTGTGTTGGGAAAGGTCTCTGAAACAGGGTGAGAATGTGGGTGTTTGGTCCTGATGTGGTCGCTGGTGTCATTATCCTGAGTGCTACTTGTAGGGGGAAGAACTTGTACAGCTGGGGAGGAGCATGGCAGAGTTGGATC
>NW_011109847.1:0-340 GCF_000146605.3 Meleagris gallopavo
TTTGGGCACCAGACTTCAGGAAGGAGGCAGATCACCTGGAATAAATCCAGAGAGGAAATAAAAAATGAAGAGATTTAGAAAGCCTGACCCATGAAGAAAGGCTGGCATAAGTATTTCTGTTTTATCTATAAAAGAGAGGACTACAGAACTAACAGTCTTTGAATACATGAAAACTTATTTTAGGAGGCTGCTCTGTGTCTGCAGCAGTCAGGGAAAAAAAAAGAATCAGCTTAGCATACAAAATGGTAGATTTGATTTGTAAATTAGGAAAAAAAATCAGTTTTAAGGATAGCAAAGCCTTAGAGCATGCTACTTAAGCAATTGCTGAGTCTCTTTCACT
>NW_011109848.1:0-486 GCF_000146605.3 Meleagris gallopavo
TGAGGGAGTGAAAGAGCAGTTGTGGTGAAGTCCAACTGCCCATCAGGGTTGTTCTTGGCACCACTTGAGAAGTTTAATTCAAGTTGGGCCTTGGCTTTCCTGACCCCATTCCTACACAGCGTAGCAGCTTCCTTGTACTTTTCCCATGGAACTTGTCCCTGTTTCCACTTTTCAGTACATAGCTGGAATAAAGTTTTTGCTTAATTACTTTTCCTGAAAAAAGTGCTTTTCCATGCTTCCATGAATAAAAATTTGAGCAGTAACTGAGTACACTGAGTAATTATATGTATGTGGTCTCATCAAATGTGAGGGAAACCCACTGAGTCCATTGCACAGATTAAATTATACTTTCAAATTATTTCAAGATAAGGGTCAGTTGGAGCTCGTAACCGGTTTAGGAGAATGACATCAATTTGAGCACATACTTTAATGTGCAACTGTTTTGTTGTCATTTTAGAGGATAGACAAGTTGCCACACATTCTTTT
>NW_011109849.1:0-609 GCF_000146605.3 Meleagris gallopavo
ATATAAGACCTGCTCTGAGAGCCTTCTCTGTCGACTGGCTCTAAAAATGGCTTGGCTTTTATAGAGACTGGAGCCTTTTCCGCTGAGAAGTTCCCCTGAAGGAGCTGTTCTCTGTATCGTCAAGCAGGAGATCCTGCTCGCCGGGGACGCCTGGCAGACTCCAGGCTCTGCGACACCAAGCACCCTTGGAGGGCAACTTGGCCCACCGTCTGCCTCAGGGCTTGTGGGACAAACAAAGACACTCTGAACAAAAGACCTTGCAAATGAGTAAACAAGCCGGGCAGCTACTTGCGCCAGGCGTAAAGGAGGCGCCTGGCTCCTACGCCTTACCAAGGGGTTGTTACGGGGCTAGGAAAGCTTGGAAGCACCTACAATACAGGTCTTCGTTCTGCACCAGCAACAGAGTCCGCGTCTCGCTTGCCACAAGGAGCCCTCGCCTTCCGGCAGCGGACTGCTGCGGTTTTCAGCTAGATACATACATGGGCGAACATCTCGTTATTCGTGGTGTCTGTGCTGCTTTTCTGCTCAGGAGTTTGTAACAATATTGAAAGACGTGTGCATAGTGCACCTTGCAATACTTGCCACAGTATCTAAAATAGATACATACTT
>NW_011109850.1:0-461 GCF_000146605.3 Meleagris gallopavo
TTCCCTCAAACAAATGACTTCTTAAAGAAAGTGATAAAATACTCACATAGCATACAGTGCATCAAGTCAACCCTTATTTCTACCATTTCATTGTCCTGAAGCACAATAGCTAATCGAATAATACGTAGACTTAAATCATACGTAGACTTAAATCATACGTATAGATCATAGTTTTCTAGAAAGTTACTCTATATCTTTCTTAATTACTAAGAATGACATCATCATAGTATCACTATGCAACATTTAATGCATTATATGGGATTTTAGGAAAAAAAAAAAAGAAAAAAGACAGACAGACTACAAGTCCTAAGACGAGATCAGTTTCAGTAAAACACAGCACAGCAGCTTGTGATAAAATACAAGGTGAATGTACTGACATGAAAGAATGAATTATTCTGCTAGAAAAAAAGTATGAAATGCTTATCTAATACTCTGCATTTTTAGAGTGCATATTCTGCTCT
>NW_011109851.1:0-578 GCF_000146605.3 Meleagris gallopavo
AAAATCCAGTGACACTCTTTCCTATTTCCTATACAGGAAATAAATCCAGTGACACTATATTTCCTATTAATAGAAAAATGCCAAGATAGGCATCTGAAACTATTGCAGTTTTTAAACAAAATAAGTTTTTAAGTAATATATCTGAACAAATTTCCAGGAAGAAAAAACAAACACAGGAGAGTGTGCTGGCAGGATTTTAACTACCAACCCTGTTGGTCTTAATTTACACCTTGAGTAAGATTTTCGCTCTAGTGCCATGGCTATTCAGGAGAGGTGTGTGTGTTCCACGGGGCTGGCTAGCTGCCCTCCACCACGCTGCTCTCTCACTCTCCCTTGTTAAAGGAACAGGGGTGAAATACAATGAAAAAAACCTTCAGTTGATTAAGGCCAGGGAGGTCTCTCACCGAGGACCGTCGTGTGCAAAACAGACTCAAGTTAGGGAGATGAATGTAAGTTACTGCCTGTTAATAGCAGACTAGATCACTGAGGAACTAAAAGCAAACTAAAAACATTTTCCCATTCACTCATTCTCTTCCAAGGCCTCCCCCCTAAGCCGGAGCAGGGAATTGGGGTTGTGG
>NW_011109852.1:0-411 GCF_000146605.3 Meleagris gallopavo
TGAGCAGTTATCAGAGAAGATGGAAGCAAAAATGTTGTTGGGTACCTGAACCTTGTCTGGTGGTAAGCAGCATCGTGCACAGAGTGCAGCCACGTTGCTCTGAGAAAGGAGTGCAGCTTTGTGAAAGAGGCACATATGCAGGGCAGCGCCTTTATTACTGCATTGTGTCCAACAGGTGGCAGCAGAGCTGAGGTGCTCCTGAGTGCTGTAATGACTGCACAGAGAGATATGTGGGTCTTCATGGGAACAGCAAGGAACCGGAATCTGCATTTCCTGGAATGCCCCAGAACCTCACTTTGCTGACTGGTAATTGTCTGCCCAGCAGATAAGGGCAATGTACACCCACCAGTGTTTACCCATTCCATAGCATGGCCCAACATGGTGCTCTCAGAGCTCTTAATTGCACTTCAA
>NW_011109853.1:0-459 GCF_000146605.3 Meleagris gallopavo
AATTACAAATCATTTATTAAGGTAACAGTACAAAAAAGATTCTTGTTATGATAGTGGTTCTCACCCACAAATGTTTTCATTTTATTGTTTTTGTCCCATATTTGGGTTTCAGAACAACAACAACAACTACAGAAACACAGGTGGAAAACATTGTAAACTGTCCAGCTCAGAGTTCAAATCTTCAACTACTTACTTTTTAGACCTTGAACTAGTGTGAAGATTTTTTTTAAGAGAATTAAGAATTCAAATTATCTACCCACATCTACATCAGAGCAATATTTTGCAGTGAGACGCTTCTTTTTTGTAGTATTTTATAGGCTTCAAAAATAAGCCTTAAAAAAACATCACTTTCCTGGAACCTGTTACGTGGTCTACCTAACCTCTATCATTTGGGGGTCATCTGCCTCACAAACTCCTTTTTTTCTCCTTTCTGCACACAAACTGAAGTGTGCACTGGGG
>NW_011109854.1:0-430 GCF_000146605.3 Meleagris gallopavo
CCCTGAAGGTCACAATGAAAAAATTGAGAATTGTGAATCATATTCTTCTTTTCTTTTAACTTTTTTTTTTTAAAAAAAAAAAAAGTAAACTTTACCATATGCTGATTAACTGCCTATAACCATGTGGTTATTCCCAATTTTTTTCTTTTTTAAGCAAATTTAGAAAACAGAGCTGAACTCCATCTTCTGAAGTTGTATCGTTTTGTTCCACTTCTCATTGCAGGTACATGTACTGGACAGAATGGGGAGGTAAGCCTAGGATCGTTCGAGCATATATGGACGGAACAAACAGCATCACTTTGGTGGATAAAGTGGGTCGTGCCAATGACCTCACAATTGATTATGCGGACCAACGGCTGTATTGGACTGACTTAGACACCAGCATGATCGAATCGTCAAATATGCTAGGTAATCTGCTATTAGATTGCAT
>NW_011109855.1:0-445 GCF_000146605.3 Meleagris gallopavo
TGGCTCCTGCCCAGATATTAGGAGCCAGTACTGTGAAGATAAGTTGTCCTCTTCAACATTATTTGGCAGAAAACTTAATCTAATACCTTAATGTTGTACCACAACAGTCACAGGAAATTATTTTACCTGCAGGGTGAACAAACTGTACCCCACCATCACTTGAAACATTTCATGCAAATCTACATGAAAATGAGAATGAGAGTAGGAGCTAAACAAAAGCATTTTGATTCTCCAAGAGGGAGTAAGGAAGAACCCGTAAGCCTCCCTTCTCCCTCCAGTTCTGTACTGCTGCAGCTGCTTTCTCATCTGCTACACATCATCTGGCCTGCAACAGACTAAGTGATTGACCAAAACACCTGAGTCTGTCTGCTAGGTGGAAGAGGATAGGTTTCCTTCTCCCATTGGTCTTGACCTGGCTGTGACTTATCTGCATACTCCTTTTCTT
>NW_011109856.1:0-365 GCF_000146605.3 Meleagris gallopavo
AATAGAGAATTAATAGTCAGGCAACTTTTGCATGCCAGATAGAACTAGGGGCATTATTACTTACTGACTCTCAAGAACCAACAATCTGCAGAAAAAGAGAAGAAAAACATGGTGGTGGTGAATGTGATAGGCAGTGCCAGCAGGGCGTCCCCTGCTTCAAGGTGCACTTTTCCTCTCTCACCCACCCCAGATTCTCTCTTGTCTTTTATTCTTCTCAGGGTCTGATAGGTTATTTTCCATTTGTACACTGCATCTGCATGGCCAGTGCATGATACAGAGGCCAAATGGAACACCTGCTTGCAGAATAAACTATCAAGGTTAACTCTCTTAGCGTGCGTCCTTTGTCTCAGGTGCTGCATGATCAT
>NW_011109857.1:0-628 GCF_000146605.3 Meleagris gallopavo
TTTGAGGTGAGTCAGTCAAGAAAAGGCCAGAATACTGTCATCACATCACTGAAATATATATAAACATAATGTTAATAATAATTGACATATAATAAATTATATTATTTTATATAAATGACAATAATAAAATTAAACAAACATAATTATTTGTAAAGACAGAAAGAACTGATTTGTCCATAGTTTATTTCTAATGAAAATTTCTACAGGTCTTCTCCTACAATATTTTTCAAAAGATTTGAGTGGATTAATAACATCTCAAAATAGTCTAGCTTATTTTTTAGCTGACTTCTTTTTCAAGCCTAGTGTGTTTTCAATGCAAAACTCAAAACATGGAATTGTATAAGGAGATTTAACCTCAAAAGCCAAGCATGCTTCTTTGATGAAGAGCTGCAGTGATAGCAGCAGCTGCAGTTTTCTGGAAGAGGTGGATTAGCTGAACAGTGGTGACTGCAGTAATGATTGTACAAGGAATGATAGGAATCTGGCCCAGATTTCAGTGAACAGAGGCATATGCTACCTCCAAATTTCCATACAGGCAGCTGGTGCTAAATGGTGCATCGGTGACAAAAAAGCATTGTTGACATAACCTTGAATCGGAATATCAGATAGAAAGATCTCCTTGTGTCAT
>NW_011109858.1:0-483 GCF_000146605.3 Meleagris gallopavo
TTACTGTTTGCACTGCAGAGGACTAGGCAGTGCCTATGGTTAAATAACGTTTCAGTTGTCAGACAGTAAATTGACAGCAATTACCTGGCCGTATCCTCAGTACTTCTCATAACTCAATGGATAACACTTTGCAGAAACACACATGCTTGTAACAATCATTCTTAACGGAGTTCTGAATGCAAAAGAATACAAAGTCTCAGAAATGTTGGATTTCAGGATGCAATGTTTCTATGATCCTTAAAATCCAAATAACTTAGTAGTAATTTTGATCCTGTTTACTCTTCGAAATGTATAATTACTGTAACTTTATGCATATAAAGTTTAAGCATATTCAAGCAACTTAAAATACACTATTTTGTCAAGACAGACTTTCTGAGATCTCAGCCAAAATCAAAACTTCTCTATTGAAAGAGGAGCCAGAAGTTTAAAAAACAAACAAACAAAAAAACCCAATACAAACCTAGACAGGCTGGCTGTGGAAGC
>NW_011109859.1:0-447 GCF_000146605.3 Meleagris gallopavo
ATAACAGGGCTTGTGGTGTCTGTGGCCAGATTGGTTTTGATGAATGACCAGCTTAGTGGTGTTGCCTCTATGACTCACTTTTTAGCAATCTGAAGAGATTTCATCTTAAACAGCGCTTGTAGTTTAGCACTCAGCAGTTTTCTCTCTCCCACTGTGAATTCACAGTCGGAAAGCACTTGAATCAGCTCTGTCCAGGGTGAAATCTTAGTTTGGAAGCTTTGTTTCTATCAAAAACATATTTTTACACTTTGAAAGAAAAGAAATTACAACAGAAAAGTTTTTTTGTAACATCCATCTTAAGTCAGCAGTAGATAATGCTGGTACTTAAAAAAGAAAAAAAACCAAAAACCACAAGGGATGGGCGATTTACTCGTTTGCACCTTTCTGGAGACATGTTGGCAGTCAATCTGGAAATGTTATGCGGTCAGGGATTCTTGCTTTGAGGTT
>NW_011109860.1:0-476 GCF_000146605.3 Meleagris gallopavo
GAGATTTGTACAGTTCTGCATTATCAATTTTGATAGAAATAATGGCTATAACACACTGGGGTCACGGCTTTGGTTTTCCCACTTTTCCAGTAAGAAGCCAGCAGCCTTCAGAAACCCCAGCCTTGTCTCTAAGGAACCACACACAGACCTGAGAAGATCCACGTCTTACAGCAGTAATTCCTCGAGCTGATACAGGGCCGCCAAACAGCCCTCACTGAGCCAACAGTGAGCATCAGTGAGAGCAGAGCTGTGGGACACGGGGCAGCAGGGCTGTGACCCTGCAGAGCAGAGAGACTGCAGGGTATCTCCCAGCAGAAACGCCTCTGAAGAGCTGAATAAGGCAATGCGAACATAAGGGAACTTTTAAACAGCTCTCAAGTTGCAAGATAATTGTATTCCCCTCTCTTCATACCAACACATTAACCAAATACATTATTCCATAATGAGGAGATGAACATCTGTGTGGCTTCCCAAAA
>NW_011109861.1:0-756 GCF_000146605.3 Meleagris gallopavo
TTTGGAGGAGCCAGAGAGCAGTATCTGATCTGTCTTTTGTGAAACAAAGCCATCAGTTATCTTTCGCTATGTACTCTCAGTGCACTTTTAGCAGTAACATACGCCCTGTTCTGACCTCACGCTGGCATCTTTCTGCACACAAAGTAATGTTTTCAATGAAGATTAAACAAAAAAAAGAAGAAAAAAAGTGGAAAACAACTGGTGCATTTGTTCACCACTTGGTGGCATCACTCAGTTGTATGGAAGCTGAACTGCTTTGCCCATAGAGCAGCTTTACTTCTGTACTTGGTATGAAGGGACTTTCATGTTTTATTCTAGATTATTAAAGACTGAAGAGAGCTATTAACACGCTCCCAGAAGCTAAATGAAAGCCACATCTCTAGTTCTGATAACTGTATTTCTTCTTTATGGCATATTGTTCACCACTTTGAATCTTTTTTTAACTGTATAAAAGCTAACAGGAGGCTGGTCTAGATAACTCCTCTTCCTGCCCCCTCCCCCCCCTCCCCGCCCATCCCACTTCTCGTGGATGGCAGCTAGTGTTTTATCAGGCTGATAGTGACACAAAAAAAATGGTGTCGTGCTTTGAAATTGGTTTGGTTTGCTTTTCCAGGGAAATTACTTTAAGCCTCCAATTGCTGCAGTCAATGTGCATTCTAGGGAAAGGAATTATGCAATTTTGTGAGTAAATACTTCCTAATAAAACAAAAGCATTTTCAACTGTCATGCTGAAGTGGGTGATCTTTCCATCTATGT
>NW_011109862.1:0-500 GCF_000146605.3 Meleagris gallopavo
GCTCTCCTAAAATACCGTTTGAAGCATTAAAATTGAACTTTTTGATGGACTGATGCTGAAAGCAGGGTGTGAACTGACCGGACACTCTTACCTATCAGTTGTTCTACTGGGGTATCAGTAGCTCATTTGGAATGAAATCTTTCCATATTGTAGGCATTCTCCTAACACAAACAAGTGAATTCTGAGATTAAAATTTGAGTACAATCTGCAAACAAGCATTAAGAAACCTTGAGAACTGAGAGTGCATTCAAGTGGTGATTCATCACACACAATGCTGACATGTATGTATTTATTTCTTACTTGTAAGCAAAATCCTTGAAGTATAGCTGCTAATAGCAAAGACATGGAAGTTCACATAACTTGGTGATTAGCTTGCTTTTGGAGAAAGTATGAGCTGTGCTGTGCCTGCGGTTCAAGGCTTAAAGGATAAACTGCCAGTTTTGTTCTGTCAGCCATGAGCTATTTTCAAATGAGTGTGGAAACAACACACCTTTGTGTAT
>NW_011109863.1:0-463 GCF_000146605.3 Meleagris gallopavo
TTTAGACCTGGAAATCCAACGCACCATAAAAACTATTAAAATTTCCTGGCTTTGTGAAGCATAAAAATCTTTGCGGTATCAAGCTCGTTATGCCATTATGTCAACTTAATAAAGATTAGAAATACTTCTGGTCCAGTTCAAAAATTTGAAAAGAGAAATTTCTAAATGAAAGCCAGGAGTTTTTTTGTTTTGTACAAATGCTTATGTCAGGACCAACCAATGGAGGTGTTTATGATAGAAAATAGGGAAAAAAATTCAGATATTTTTCTGAAACACTCTTGTTTCTCAACCAGATCTTTACACATTCACAGAAGGTAAAGTATGATAACTGTGCGTTCCATAATAACACACACAACACATGGATTTCTAAACAAGTATATGCAAACACATGATTAGCAAAGCAGATTGTTACCCAAATTAATCCCAAAGCAGATTTTTAACTAAATCACTTACAGGAAACAAA
>NW_011109864.1:0-636 GCF_000146605.3 Meleagris gallopavo
GAATAGATTTCTGTAGGCATGGTTATCATTACAGTAGCAATTAAACAGAATAGATTTGACTCAAATATTACCTGCAGTAATTCAATATGAGATCTGTGCCTACTTCTGGATTTTGTACAAGAGTTCTTATGAGTTCCTTCTTCCTTATTGGTGGTTGTCTAAATACAGTCTCAAAAGAAATCTACAGATAAGGAAAAAATGTTATCATCCTCCCAAAGAAGTCTTTTGTACAATACCAAGACTAATTCCTTATATAGTTAACCTTTTTGTTTTTCTTTAGTTTCAAGCCAGAGATTTTTAGAGCAGGAAAGAACAGTATGTTTGTTGACTGTGCTCTGTGCCCAATAATCTTCAATATTCAATACTTCAATACTCAACTACTATATTTCTCATTTTCTGAGCTTTACTTAAAGAAGCAGGCAGAATAAATAAAATAAAACAAATAAAACCCAACTTTCCTTACTCTTTAAGAGCAAATCATCTAAAAGCAACAAGCGCTGTATGTATCAGAATGTCTTGACTTTTCATCAGTTATTAAAATTCTAAAATAATAATAGATAAAACCAAACTCACACCAAATTTACCAAGCTGGATACCCCATTCTGCATCAGTTATCAGCTCTCGGAATTTTTTTCT
>NW_011109865.1:0-491 GCF_000146605.3 Meleagris gallopavo
GTCTGGCTTCTCTCCAAGGGGTGAGATCCAGCACCTGGACAATAAAGAGAAAATTTCTGGTTAAACTAAAGAACACTGCATCTTTACTGTGTCCAGTTTGGGTCCCACCAGTACAAGAAACACTGTGGTTGACCGAAGCAAGTTCAGCACAGAGCCAAGGTGCTCTGAGGGCTACAGCATCTGCCCTGTGACAAGAGGGTGAGGAAGCAGGGCTTGTTTGCAGTTACTGTACTATGACATCAAAATTGAACTGAGGTCTTCTAGTGATGCATGGAGGACAAGAGGTAACAGGCTTTCACTGAGACATGAAATGTTCAGACTGGATATAAAAAGAAACTTTTCTCTACGAGAACAGGGGGCAGAGAGGTTGTGCAGTGTATGTCCTTTGAAGGCTGTCATGGAGACTATTGAGATCTGACTGGAATAAACTGAGTCTAATCTGAGCAAACTGAAACAATGCGGTGTCATCTCAGAGCTGACTCTGCTTTGAG
>NW_011109866.1:0-704 GCF_000146605.3 Meleagris gallopavo
AGAACTGGCTGACTGGCAGAGCGCAGAGGGTCATCGGTGGTGGTGCAGAGTCTGGCTGGAGACCTGTAACCAGTGGTGTCCCCCAGGGGTCTGTGCTGGGTCCGGTCTTGTTCAACATCTTCATCAATGACCTTGATGAGGGGATAGTGGCCACCCTCAGCAAGTTTGCTGATGATACGAAGTTGGGAGGATTGGCTGACACGCCTGAAGGCTGTGCTGCCATTCAGCGAGACCTGGACAGGCTGGAGAGCTGGGCAGTAAGAAACCGGACGAGGTTCAACAAAAGCAAGTGTAGGGTCTTACACCTAGGGAGGAATAATTGCATGCACCAATACAGGCTGGGGGATGAGCTGCTGGAGAGGAGCTCTGCAGAGAGGGACCTGGGCGTCCTGGTGGACGACAGGTTGGCCATGAGCCAGCAGTGTGCCCTCGTGGCCAAAAAGGCCAATGGCATTCTGGGGTGCATTAAGAAGAGCGTGTCCAGCAGGTCGAGGGAGGTGATCCTCCCCCTCTACTCTGCCCTGGTAAGGCCTCATCTGGAGTACTGTGTCCAGTTCTGGCTCCCAGTACAAAAAGACAGGGATCTCTTGGAAAGAGTCCAGCGGAGGGCCACAAAGATGGTGAAGGGCCTGGAGCATCTCCCCTATGAAGAAAGGCTGAGTGAACCGGGTCTGTTTAGCCTTGAGAAAAGCGACTGAGAGGGA
>NW_011109867.1:0-371 GCF_000146605.3 Meleagris gallopavo
TAAAACAGTGATGGAGCACCTGGAAGGAAAGCAGGGCAAAGCCAGGGAAGCTCAGGTGCATGTAGTGTACCCATGTAGCCAGAAGGGGTGGCTCCTGGCTCCACCCCTTCCCAGACCTCTTTTAGGGATTGGCAGTGGAGGAAAGGTTGTCTTATCCAGAGATGCTTGTGTCCCTGAGGCCTTCTGAAGGTAAGCAGGTTTTTTTGTTTTTTTTTGTTTGTTTTGTTGTTTGTTGTTGTTGTTTATTTCTGTGCCCACAGCTGTTGCATTTGTGCAAGTCCTCCCTTGCTGCAGTCCTGGGACCTTGCTGTTCTGCTTTCTATTGCATTCACTGACTTTTAAAAATTTTATTTCTGGAATAAATTCTCAGG
>NW_011109868.1:0-484 GCF_000146605.3 Meleagris gallopavo
AAAGTTACTTCTATGAAGAAATGGTGTTAGTAGCAACCTGTAGTAGCTTTGCAAGTTATTCTGTTTTGTGTTCTGGTGGTATGTAAATGTGGGCTTGGTTCTCCACTTCCTTGCCCATTCCCTTTTCTAACTCCAGAATGTTTATGGTCGATTTAAAACTAGTCAGAAGTCTCACATAGCCAGTGCCCAGTGGCTTTTTTTCTGTTCGTCCACTGACTTTTGTTATATTAGTTAGTACCAGAGATGTGAGCAGCTTCTAGCTCAGTCCCATGCCGTGTGTTGCTTGGAGTGGCTTGCCTGCTGCTTCTCTGTCCCAGTATCACAATTCATGAGCTTCTCTCGTCTGTTTCATTTGCAATGCACAGCTCTAAGAAGAAGCCAGCACCTCTCTCACAGGGGCTGAAGTCATCAGTGTGACATGCTCCATGCTCTTGAGATGCAGTGGCTTCCCCCTTGCACAAATCCAATCCTGCACAGTAACAAG
>NW_011109869.1:0-612 GCF_000146605.3 Meleagris gallopavo
CAGCAGCACCTCCTGGCACCGATAGCTCCGGGTGCAACAAGCACAGGGCACTGGGTTGCTTTGGATGCAGTTTGAGCACGGATCTGAGGGCTTGGTGGAAAGCGCCTTGCAGAGCGTGCATCGTGTCCTGCACCAGGCAGAGCGCTGCACATCTCTCATCTCTCCAGGCTTCGGGGCTTTGAAGCTGCGCAGTGTTTCTTGGGAGTTTGTCCCCCAGAACTCCAGAGCACATTGAGCTGTTCCCTGGCAATTCACAGCTTGCAGAGTGTCAAACGCAACAAAGAAAGAAGGAACGAAAGAGGCAAAGGCCATGGCTGTGTACAGAAGCGCTCAGGAAGGCTTCAGCAGGAGAAAGAAACCTGCTGCAACAAGTCAACTAAGCAAAGGGTTTACACCTCACAGGGACAGAATTTCCCACCCCAGAAGCACTGCCAGCAAACAGCACAGTATTTGGAAAGCAGCGCGTCCCAATCTGCCTCCTTGCCCTGCTCTAGCCGCTCAGCCAAACACAGAAATAAAACACACAAACTCTCTGTTTCTTTGCTCGTGGCAGCCACAAAGCTCACGTTTTAGTGACACACAGAAGTGCATCTCCAGCTATTGTGTGTCTTG
>NW_011109870.1:0-491 GCF_000146605.3 Meleagris gallopavo
AGCTTATAAGCTGAATAAAGGAGCTATTCCTGTGGAATCTAAAGCACTGATAGATGCTCACTTTATAATCAGCCACAGCAGCTCAGGATGTTACTGCTGCTGCATCAGGGGTGACCACTCCAAAGTGGCATCAGGAGAACGGAGCATGTCCATGGGTGTCACACTGAAGGCTGGCAGTCAAGCCCAAGGTCACAATGGGTGGGTTTTCCTGAGAGGTTTCAAATGAAACCACTTTCATTTGAAAACCAGTGCAGGGAACTTCTTAGCTGGCTGGCTGTGATCTGCCAGTGCCTACCTGCTGCATACCAGTGGCAATTGGTAGTGATGGAGGAATGAGGCTTAATTTTCCCAAACAATGTGACAAATTCACAATGTAAGCACTCAAGCACCTTTCCAAACAGTGAGTCCTCATGCACTATGTGTGGACCCATGCCCCATGACCCCTGCCAGGCATCAGCTACGCATCCCAACTGGAGACTCTGTGGCAGAGA
>NW_011109871.1:0-785 GCF_000146605.3 Meleagris gallopavo
TGTACTTTGTTGTTCTCAATAGCGTAAAAACACATAAGAAAACATCGTAATTGGGAAGCATCACTGGATTTAGCCTGGCTGTATAGCTAATTGTCAGGGTTTTATGATTTTTGCTTACTGATATTCCACATCAGAACATTATGTAGTGCACTGGGAGTTAAAGTGCTAATGCTCCAGTTCCAGGTACCTGTCCCAGAAAAGAAGAACTACATTCCACAGCAGACTGTTCGCTGTGTTGTTGTTATCTCTGCTCGGGGGGAACAGATGTAAGCCCTTGGTTGGTCCTTTGACCTCTCTCTTTTCGACCATCAGTTTCTCCTCCCTTCTGCTCATCCTGACTGCACGCATTGCCTCAGCACTAGCGTAAGGCCTACAGCTTTCAGATACTCTGTCGCATTACATTTGTTTTATTAGCTTCAATTCCAATTATATTGTACTGTATTGTATTGTGTTATCTTGCATTCTGATACAATATTTAGCAAATCAGTTTGTTTCTCCTCAGATCGTTGCTGCTGTTTTCAATTATTTTGGGGTCCCCTGCTTCCCCTTTCCAGAATTGGTCACTGTCCACTCGACATTGGTGGTTAATTCAGCCGATTGCAGAGTACAGTCATGACACTGTTGTCTTTCAGGAGCTGTTGGCCATGGAGACCCAGGGACATCTCAGGGGGAGATCAGGTGGGGGAGGATAGGAAATGACATCAACTACTGCTTGTATTGGCCGGGCTCCGTGGGGACACGAGGGGAGCTCCTACAAGTGGGCAGTGCTGCAGAGAGACAGCTGT
>NW_011109872.1:0-770 GCF_000146605.3 Meleagris gallopavo
TTAGACACAACTTAACTAAGAAATGAAAAAAAAATTGAGCTTTTAACGTACTATAATACATGCAGACAACGATCTGTAATTCTTATTTGGAAGGTATGCAAGGCCGATGCAGCCAGATGGCACACGGCGCATCTGAAGCCACGACTGTGTCATGTGTATGTCCAACATGAACATTCTACCTGATAACATTTCAGGTATTTTTTAGACATGGGCATCTCTGACGAGTAGAAAAATATACAGGTCAAAATATAAAGGAGACTATATACTAATTATTATCCTTGCTTTATTAATCAGTAAATTATTTGTATGTAATTAAACAAATAATCTAATTATTACATTATCGTATCATTAGTAACTAATGTTTTTTTCTTGAGAGTATCTCTTGCCCACTTCTGCCAACACGTATTGACAACAAAGAATTTAATTTCTCACGGCATCTTATTTTTGATAGTTTCTGTTAATTTTCCCCTTTTCCACCAAGAGAGAAAGAAAAAGCTGAAATAAGAGCAACAGATAAAGCAATACAAATACCAGCAAACATTAAGTCCTGAATTCGTGTTTCTTTCTCAGAAGATGTGCTGCACGGAGAGCATGAGAAAAATACAGCCCAATGCTCTACTGCACAGACACACCAGGTAACATCACTGCATTTTTCTTCTAAGTTCTGCGGCTGTTATAAAAGAATGCCTCAGCAATGAGAGGCAGAAAACCTGGATGCCTCAAACAGATTTCTCTGGGAATGGAGCTGACAGCATCCAAGAACCTCTTAT
>NW_011109873.1:0-536 GCF_000146605.3 Meleagris gallopavo
TTAAAATACAAATTTAATTTTGATATACATACGTGAATTTTCAAATCCAAATGAACTAATTTCATTATTGTTATTCTGCAGTCTGTTGGAAAAAATTGCTCAAATAGGCTTGCTCAGTTTTCTTTATCCCAAAAAGAGAGGAGAATATTAAGTTTTCTCTATCTGAATAAAGAGAGAGTCCATGGAGACATTTCCCCCTACAGTGTCTCTCAAAGTACTGGAGATGCAGCATCCTCTTATCCTTATTTCCCAACCGCATTTTTTAAGGGGGATGTAGTGACAGGATGAGTGGAAATGGTTTAAATGGGAAGAAGGTAGATTCAGACTAGACATTAGGAAGAAATTATTTACTGTGAGGGTGGTAAGACACTGGAATGGGCTGCCCAGCGAGACTGTGAATGCCCTGGAAGCATTTAAGGCCAGGCAGGATGGGGCTTTGAGCAACCTGGTCTAGAGGGAGGCATTCCTGTCTATAGCAGGGGAGTTGGAACAAGATGATCTTAAAGGTCCCTTCAAACTCAAACCCATATGACTCT
>NW_011109874.1:0-442 GCF_000146605.3 Meleagris gallopavo
CCTCTATTCAAATTGCTTATATTACTGTTTCACAAAATTTTCAAAAATGTGGCACAATGTTATCTGCAGAGCAGTGCTGGTGTTCCTATGCAGGACTGCCAACACACCAATGTCAAATGACATAGAGGCTATACAAGCAGCTTGGAATGCAATAAAATATATAGCATGTAAATTGAAGTCATCACTAAACCAAAGTTTCTAAACCATCACTAAACCATAATTTCTCTTAGCTGTGTATCTTCCAGTGCAATTAGAAAGCTCATTTGAAACGCTTTCTCTAATCTGTTTTTCTTATATGAATATTGATAAATGTATCAGTGCCATGTGGCACGTGTGAAATCATACTGCGACCTGTGAGTTCAAAAGATGAATCTTTAAGAAACTCGCATTTTATCCCAGATTTCCACTAACCAGTGTTTCAGTCTTGTTTTATTTTCCAGGT
>NW_011109875.1:0-802 GCF_000146605.3 Meleagris gallopavo
CGGAGTGAGACTGATCACCAGTAAGGCCTATTGGTGGTTTCAGTGTCCTGACAAATATCTTCTTTAAGGCTGGTATCTTCTAAACTGGGGAAAATTACATGGATAATGCCACTATCTTTAATATACTTTGTCACTTTGCCTATTGGAAAGCCATCATCCTGACCTCTCCAGGTGTGTAACTATGAAGAGTGCTTCTCATTTATACACACATCATTAACTTTTATAATTGGAGAGGAAATCTGAAGAAGGCTTTGAGGATACCTCATTGAAGCATTCCAGTATTTAAAGGGAACTTATAAACAGGAAGAGGACCCACTTTTTATAGGGCATATAGTGATAGGACAAGGGAAATTGGTTTTAAACTAAAAGATGAGAGATTTTGATTAGATATTAGGAGGGTATTTTTTATTCAGAGAGTGGTGAGGCACTGGCATAGGCTGCCCAGAGAGTTGTGGGTGCCCAATCCCTGGAGGTGCTCAAGGCCAGATTGCATGCGGCCCTGGGCATGGGTGGCAGCCCTGCCCTGGAAATGGATGGTCTTTAACGTCCCTTCCAACTCAAGCCATTTTCTATGGTTCTATGAGTCTCTTATTCTATGTTTCCATGATACCAGTCTCCCTATCTTATTAGCTTTGAAAAAAACAACCAGAATCAGGACAGTTATTTAGCCTTCTCATAAAATATGCTCTACACGTCATCTCTGCAGAATGCTACATTCTTCAGGTAACTTTTCTGAAACTAAGGCATTCTTCTTTTATTTTGCATAAAAATATTTTGAGTGAATGAATTTGAATGATTTTTT
>NW_011109876.1:0-487 GCF_000146605.3 Meleagris gallopavo
GCAAGTTCTAAGAGTACTTTATTATCCAAGTGGACTCAGTTTCTACTGCTGAGCAAACGAGTGTTACTCAAGAGGCATGAGGGGCAAAAGGGGATGGTGGCTGCATATTGTGGCTCCAGGCCTCGTGCAGAGCAGTGTTAAATGGTCGTAGGTGCTTATAACAAGTCTTGATTTTGAGAGTACAACCACGAGGAAATGGACTTCAATTAAGCAAAGATAAGCAGTGAACATCAAATCCAGGATGTTTATGAGGGAAAGCACTGAGCAGATATGTGGGTGGCGTTGCAGGGAGCAATGATGTGATTTTCCCTGAAGAAGTCACGACTGGGGGGATCAGGGCTCCTGCCTTAACCCTGGAAGAGCAAGCTCTAAGACCCTGCGGTGCCGAGGCCCTGGCTCATACATTACATGTCTCAATGCAGAGCCTAATCCACTTAGGCAAGCACAGAGTGAAAATATCATTGCCTTTACAACGAGAGCCGAAGGC
>NW_011109877.1:0-313 GCF_000146605.3 Meleagris gallopavo
TGAACATCTTCTGTCACAAACTTTAAGAAACTTTAAATTATAGTGAGGTAGCAATCCAACATACTGAATACCTTTGCCTCACTGTACACTCTTATGTACATCTTTATGATAGAACCTGTTAAGAGTGATCAGTACTTGGAAGAAATATTTTTCATAAAAAAATAAGACTCATAAGTATGTGAAGAAAGATAAACCAGCATTATAATATTACTAGCATTGTAGCATTATAACATACTAAGTCTGTAGATGCTCAACTGCCTCACGACTGAATGCTTTCCCTGGAGAACTGACAGCAGACACAAAAAAAAAAAAA
>NW_011109878.1:0-485 GCF_000146605.3 Meleagris gallopavo
AGAGCTGCTTGCTTTGAGGTGACCACTGAGATTGGGACTGGCCAAGGGATGCCCTCCCAGACCAGCAGCCATCTCACTGGGTGATAAAACATCACGAGAAGCAGCTCCTGCCTATTCTCTGGTGCTGTGCCTCTGGCTCTTCCCTGCAGTAAAATTAGGAGTCACAAGACCAGGCTTAGATTGTCTACACCTGCTCTGCAACTTTTCCAAAACCGGGACAAGCTCCAACACGACTGGTTTTGGTACAGCACACATAGCCATTCCTGCCCTTCTTACAGGTCCCTGCATCTTCCCTGAAATCATCCATCTCTTTCTTGCACCCATGTATAAATCCCAAAAGCATCCAGTATCTACTAACTTTAAATAAAGAAGAAATACCTGACTCCCTTGATGCTGGGACAGAATGGCACACCCAGCAGTTACCTGATTAAGATGACAGAGTTGTTCAAAGCCTCCAGGCTTTCATGGAGCTCTGCATATGAGTC
>NW_011109879.1:0-446 GCF_000146605.3 Meleagris gallopavo
GAAACTGATGGTTTTAATGAGATGTTACGTGCTCTATCTGGGTATTTGCTGCTTATGCTGTCACCTTACTTGGGCTGTGCCAGCATTACCTGTTGATCTTAAGGCAATATGACACAAAAGAGAGCCACTGAGTGCTCTCTGAAGATAGTAGACAGGTCTTGACATTGTTTACTCAGATGTAACCACCAAAGGCATTAAAGACAAAACAATGCAGCTTAAACTGACGTGAAAAAATGCATAATCAATGAACATACAGATGTCATAAAGAAATATACAGGAAAATTAGGCTAAACAGGTTATCATGCTAAAGAAGAACAGACAGAAAGCTTACCTTTGCTCTGGGCTTGCTGAGAAGACCCTATGAGTAGCAAATCTACAAAAGAGATCCATCCCTAGTGATAGCCAGCTCTTAAATGGGAATCTAGGAGAAGTGGAGCCAGGCTTCA
>NW_011109880.1:0-473 GCF_000146605.3 Meleagris gallopavo
TCAGGGTATAAATGCTATCACCAGTCAGCTGTCGGCAAAGTAGCCAGCACCAGGTAGGGGAGGCTGGCAGCTGGTGGGGGAAAAAATCTACAAATGTGTCCAGGCCTGGCTTGTGACAAGCCCGTGCATGTGTGATGTGTGTGAATGCAAGGAAAAGGCACTGGGGGAGTTTCGGTCCGACGCAATAGAGATGTGCAGGCTTGAAAAATATTACAGACATGCAAGTCTTAGGAAATTAGGAACCCAGAAAAAAGGAAGAGATGTGGATTTGGTCTCTGCTGATGGGAAAGCTATCAAGCACCGCTTTGTTTAAATGTCAAAGGATCTGCTGCATGGGAAAAAGTTGTTGGAAGGCAGTCTCTGTGAAATCAGTTCCTCACACGACCTGCTTCTTCATAGATGTTTGTGCAGGATCACCTCGCTGTGAGACCAGACATGACTCAGTCTATCAGCATGCAGCATGGTTTCAGGTT
>NW_011109881.1:0-532 GCF_000146605.3 Meleagris gallopavo
TTGAGCAATCCTGTCTTTTGAGACGCAAAATGTGCTCTGATGGTGAAAAATTAAGTCAGTAATCAACTAATTCAAGCAAGTATTTTTGTGTATAGGCTCAAGAACTATTTAATTTTATGCACCATATTTCTCACAAAACATACTCCTCTACATTTTGGCATTGCTAGAGAAATTAATTTATATTAAAAGTCAAACACAAAAGAGAACACTTTCAACTGGAAGTTGAATATAAGTTTGAATTTTCTGCAGTTTACTCAGTCAGAAAAGGGAAGTTGTTGAGGACCCACCTCAAGATGTTGAGGTGGATGCTGAGGTCCAGTTTCTTATTTAGAGGTGTCATGGAAGTGACCTTTCTTGGCTGCCAGACAGTCACCCGGATGCTCTCATACTCCCCTTCCTTTACAGAACAGGAGAAGAAAATCTCATAATTTGAGAAAGAGACAGGGAAATTAATTACCACTTACCACTGTGGGTGAAACAGTCTTTACCTGGGTATGAATTATTTAATTTATTTCCAATTAGAATATAGAAT
>NW_011109882.1:0-520 GCF_000146605.3 Meleagris gallopavo
CCTTGGCAGACAAGGGAAGGCCAATGCACTTTCATCTAGGGGCTTAAGTTTCAAAAGCATCCAGAATCTGTGATGGAGGAAAGAGTTGGAGAAGGAATCTTGATATGTATCTTCTTTATTTTCTTTGTCTCCTTGTGCCACAGTATCCAACCCCAATATAGAAAGCAGCAAACAAAGAAGCTTTAGTTTAAATATACACACATTGACTGCTCGTAATGGAGACCCTATATACTAAAGAAGCTCTAATCCTTAGGAGCAGTAATGTGATGATGGCAAAAATGAGAGAAGACACGGCTGTATTGCAGGTTAGAAAGGAATGGAAAAAAGTCTGCAATCCAGCAGACTTCAAACACAGACTTATTTTTGAACTCTAAACTGGGACATCTCCAAAGATAATCCTGGGAAACTGCCCTGCTTCCAGAAAATCCATCCATTTTACCCTAAGTGTGAATCATTAAAAGCATCATCTCTGGCTTCCTGACCCACTTTGGGAGGGTGGGTATGTGAACAGCTCAATTGT
>NW_011109883.1:0-497 GCF_000146605.3 Meleagris gallopavo
CTTTAGAAGAACCTTGCACGTGTCCAACCTGCTAGGTTTACATTTTGTTGCCCTTTCCTACATTGTATTAAAACACATTTTAAAAGTAGTTTTGTTACTTCTATACATCGACTATATTATATACTTTATACGCAGCCCAAGACAATTCCTCAGAGCAGCCCAAGCAAGTAAAAATGCTGGATACCCATAAAGCTTATGTACTTTATCCACAATTTACATTTGCCTACTATGCTAGAAATACATTTAAAACAAAAAAACAACAACAAAAACACAGTAGTAAAGCTGGTTGCCCCCAAACATCAGCAGTGGTCAGTAAATCTGATGCAGTCCACAAATTGCTATAAAGGTTTGCCACAGGCAGTGAAGAAACACATAAGATTATCCATTAATCAGGATTACCACATTAATACTGAAGCAGTAGGAAAAACTACTGGTACTTGCTGTGCCTGTTACAGGACAGGGAAACTTAAGGTACAGAAGTGACTTGCTCACAATAA
>NW_011109884.1:0-498 GCF_000146605.3 Meleagris gallopavo
AAATACATCCTTCGTGTTAAAAGATAGACTTCTCTGTTTCATACAGCCCAAGTGGATTGTGAAATAGCTAGCGTCACTTAGTGATTTTAAAGAAAATAAATAGAAGGTATTGTAAATGAAGGATAATGCTTTGATCAGGACTTGTGGCAGCTCAGGAGTCACCTTTCACTTAACGGCTCTGCATGCTGGGCCTTACTTGCTCTGTATTTTGCTCTTATGTGCATGGGTGTTCTGTGGCACAGGCTGCCCGGGGAGGTGGTGGAGCCCCCGTCCTGGAGGTGCTCAGGAACCGTGTGGATGTGGCACTGAGGGACGTGATTAGCGGGCATGGTGCGATGGGTTGGTGGTTGGACTAGGATGATCTTAAAGGGCTTTTCCAGCTTTAGTGATTCTGTGAGAGATCTGAGTTTAGAGAGAGCAGCAGAAAGAGGACAGAAGAATCAGCCACAGTATTCTTATTCTGAATGCACACACTTGCTTCTATACCTTCACCTCTCT
>NW_011109885.1:0-391 GCF_000146605.3 Meleagris gallopavo
CCAATATATTGCATTAGGAAATGGGATCAGTGTGTGCTGATGGTAAACCTTCCCAGTTGAGCTTTGCTTGGTGTGTGAACAGCCCTGTTTTGATCAATGATCCTGTTTCACAGAAGCACTGAAATGACTTGAAGGAGGCCATGTGGTGTCAGGGGCTGTGCTGGGGGCACATCTCTGTCCCACTGCACGCATGCTGCCCCACACAGTGCCTGCACTCAGCTGCCAGGGGCTGCCTGTGGGCGGTGGGCCGGGCTGTCCTGCAGAGGGGAAGGCACACGCGGAGCCGTCATGCTGCAGGGCTGGGAGCCCAGAATCCCCTGGAACTCAGCGCCCAGCTGTGCTGTGCTCACCTTGCCTGGCTCCCACGTGCCCCAGTGCTGCTCTGTCACTG
>NW_011109886.1:0-467 GCF_000146605.3 Meleagris gallopavo
AAAAAAAAAAGAGAGAATTCTTTGCATGAGTTTTAAGGAAAGTATCACAGAACAGTGTCTTCGCTAGATGACAAATGATTGTGGATCAGTCCCGTAAACAAAGTGTCCTGGAACAGGAGTGCTGACTTCAGGGGGATCTGCAACAATTTGTAACGGTTTAGATATATCTCACTTGTTCAAAGTTTTGAGAAATGCCATTTCTTGTCAAGCCTTTGATATATTTTTCTAGCGATGTGTTGTGTATAAACTGCAGCAAGCACTGCATAAAGCAATTGTTTTCAACTTGAATTTGACATAGAATTTTGTGTTATCAGCAGGTTAAACTGAGTTGAAATATGTGATGACATAGCATAACATTTTTGCATTCATGACAGAGTTGGCAGGAGAGACAAACCATTATTGGTGGGTGTTCTGCAGCAAAAGGTGAGACAAAGTCACAAGAAATATGAGATACAGATGTCTGAAAA
>NW_011109887.1:0-303 GCF_000146605.3 Meleagris gallopavo
TGGTTCAGTCTGCTCGTTTTGGTGACTATGACTTCACTAGTTGTCCTTCAGTGTCACATGCAATGTTTATGACCTCTGAGCAGCCCATCAGTTTCCGCTCAAGCCGGTGATGATTTTATTTTTTTATTATATAATGTAAATGGAGCTGTTCTGCAGCCCCTCGCTGGGGCAAACAGCAGCACTCTCCAGATGCAGTCACCAACCAGCTGTGTCACATTACTCCTGAGCTGTGTAGGTCACCTTACAGGCTATTAACAAAGGCATCTCCACTATCTCAGTCTCCCTTCCCCTACCTTACTGAAA
>NW_011109888.1:0-324 GCF_000146605.3 Meleagris gallopavo
GCGTGGCATCTGTAATACTTAAATGATTCACTAAATGCACATCTGTGCTCCTAATGTTTACAGACTTTATATATCCACCATCTGACACCTCCAGGAGATGCTTGTGTATACAATGTGGAAATCAATACTTGCAGGTGAGAGATTGCCCTTCTGTTGGTATGAGAGATTGATGTGATCAGAACACAGCAGATGGGACTCACTTGATATTTTACGCTGAATTTTTTCATTCTTGTTCTTGTAGATTTCAAGTGTTTCTGGTTTGTATCTTTTTCTGGTACACTACTTTGAGCAGAACATTGAGCAGAACATCTTGAGCTAAAAGAA
>NW_011109889.1:0-392 GCF_000146605.3 Meleagris gallopavo
TACGGAAGCTTGGCTGATAAACTCCAGAGCAGAGGAAAGTCTGCATCTACCATAAGAATCTAGCTGTGTGGCTTGGTGTAAGATGTTTTAACCTCATGAAAGAGGTGATATATACCAATTTTGGATGTGCACTTTTTCTTCCTTTAAAAAAACAAAAAATTAAACACAGTTCCGGTATATATATCTGGAACTGATCAGGCCATTGGGAATCAGGAAGGAAATGGACCAAATAACTCTTACTGTGGTCAGTCATGGATAGTCTTCACAGTGGTAAAGAGGATTATCTGGACCTCTGCTAACATCAAACATGAAACAGTCAACCCTATATTTGTAAAGCCAGAGATAACTAAAGGACAGAAAGTCTGTCCGCAGTCTGTACAATCTCTGCTTTG
>NW_011109890.1:0-501 GCF_000146605.3 Meleagris gallopavo
CTTACATGATCCAAATGGGTTTTAAATGTTGCTATTTAGTTGCATAGGGAAGGTTTGATTAGATAGGAATTGAGATGATACAAGTAAGATAAGGCAGATTTCAAAACTGCCTATTTTACCTGTGAAACAGGATATGATTGGCTGTCAGATTGTTTTTGCCTTGTATGAAATAACTAAAGTAGAATCCAAGGAGAATGGTGTATTCAAACAAAACAACTTAGTCTAAAATATGAAAATTACAATGAGTTTGATGGTTCCCATACTTTGCAAACATGAAGCAAAGGTCAAATGATGATCCATTGGAAAGACTAACTAAGCAATGCAAAATTGTAATGCCTGCTGTATGGGGCCTGGTTTGCAGGTGGGCTGGACTTGATGATCTCTGGAGGTTTTTTCCAGTCCCTGCAAATCTGTGATTCTGTGATTCTGTAATTTGAATTTGTCATAATCAAGAATATTTGGAAGTACTTTTCTCTAGATACTGATGGACCTGGAAGTAAA
>NW_011109891.1:0-404 GCF_000146605.3 Meleagris gallopavo
ATAATCTTTGCCCTGTAATGAGTACCAGCAGTGATGGAATGATATTCTCTCTTTAAATATTCTCCCTATTCCCAAACTCTTTCTGTTTGGAAGGAGGAGGACATATTGTATGACTACTCATTCTGATGAACCTGTGATCTTCTCAAATGGTTAAAAAGGAAGAATATACAAAGTTCTTCAGGCTAAGGTGCAAAATTATACATGATTGACAACGCTGTAAATGATTACAAAGGGAGAAAAGGGTTTACTCTAGAAAATTTATTACACTGCCTGGTCAGTTTTGTACTATGTTCTTCTCTCATTACTTTGAAAAAAAGCAACTGGTAAAGGGGCATCACTCCAAGTACTTCTTAATTAGCACGTCTGAGGTGCACACCTCCAGGCAGTCTTCCCAAAGTGCCTTT
>NW_011109892.1:0-448 GCF_000146605.3 Meleagris gallopavo
GCTTTATATTTTTAAAGAGATACAGAGACCTGGCAGGTGTGGTGCAGGACTTTTACCACAAGGTCAAGCAAGTGCTCCATATCACTCTAGACATGTATACTTTGGCAAATGAATGTCACACTAGATCTCCGTTGGCTGTAATGACAGATTAGATGTTAGCTCACATATAAATTTCTGACTGAATCTGAATTGCTTATAGAATGTTCTATTTGTACTGAATTAAACCATATGTAAAAGTTCTGTCTATTAAAAAAAAAAGAACAATTGTTTATACATATAGCTGAAGTGTGGCAGAGTTCACTAATGAGTGGGAAAAAAAATCAGAAATTTAAATGCAGGAAATAATGAGTTTATTATATCCCAAAGTACACATAGCAGACCTGATTCAGTGTTGTCCATTGTAGTAAAGATTTGATCAACGCTAAAGTTTTGTTAATTATGTAATAAA
>NW_011109893.1:0-517 GCF_000146605.3 Meleagris gallopavo
ATTTACTCAAGTTTGGAACTGGGAAGAGGATAAATTGCAGTTCGCTTAAATTTTTGATAGGCATATTAATACAGAATCCAGAACATGGTGTTTGACAGTGGACTACTGAAACACATGGACCTGCTCCAAGAGTTCACAGGCTGAATTCAGAAGTGATACTGGTGAATGGTAAAAGAGAAAACTAATTTACATCCTGGCAGAGTTCTTCTGTTCCTCACTCTCTAGTAGATGAAAGAGAGTAAATAGAATGCAATCATATAATTAAAGACCGCATGATAATTAACGTATAAAAATGTCTGAAGTAAGACCACATAGGCAACATCAATATGAAACATCTCTTAACTTTTGAATTACTAGACTTTAAAGCTACTTTTGTGCATAAAAGTAGTTCTGTTCCTCTTCCTTTGAGATTCCCCAAACTGCACAACCTGTTCATACTCAGAACTACACACACTCACAGTCTGTGGTTTAGTCAGACAGAACTGTAGTTAAACATAGCATTAATAAGAACATCACA
>NW_011109894.1:0-605 GCF_000146605.3 Meleagris gallopavo
AAAGTATTAGCAGTCCCCTTGACTTTAACAGTAGGATGCACAGGTCAGTGTTGGGGTTTAGTAAGACATATCTCCCCCCATAAGCTCAGATATGCTAAAGAGCATACCAAAGTCCAAAACTGGATGTGCTTTTTTACATTCAGACCTTAATCACTGTTCCTTACACTACCCCGTAGGGTCTTTGAACTTTTGCTCTCATCAGGTAGGAGTGTTATTAAATCACACCGCTGAAATTCTCATGTTAACGTTGACATTATTTTGTGGGCCTTTTTTTTATTAGTACAATTTTGTGACTGACTCACTGACTCACTCCTCTAAAGGATGAAAGAGATCACAGAAACTGACCTTTTTTCTTTCTTTTTTTTTTTTCCCCTATCTCTGATTCAAGAGACTTTTGATACTGATGACATTTCTCAAACCAGGACAGCAGTGGCTGGGTGGGCTGAGGGAGGGAATATCTGGTACTTGTTCTTGTACTTGTGCTTAAAACTCACTCTAGAAATACTGTGAAGTTTTCTGCTCTGCCACATTCCTCAGAAATGTCCCTTCTTTCCCTTCATTTTTGCAGAATACCATTTCTAACCACACACTTTTGCTGCTTTCAT
>NW_011109895.1:0-371 GCF_000146605.3 Meleagris gallopavo
GCAAACAAAGGGCTGGGTATGGTTTCCTCTTCCTCTTTTTGTCTGCATGTGAACCCAAATAAGTATGAAGGCTTTGATTTTCAGCAACATCCTCTTTTAATTTCTTTAGTGTGCATATCTCCAAGTGAGTTGTGTGCTGGTTTGCAAATAGAAAGTTGGTGCTAAGACTTGAGCGATGCTGTAATAATTGAGAGGAATGTGAATATTTAGAATCCTCACTCTTTTTATGGGACTGGAAAACTGCTTTTTATGCATATCTGAAACAAATATAATTTTCATACTTAGCCTTCTGCAGCCTTTTTTGGGGGGGGAGGGGGAGGGAATGTGTTCTTTTAAACAGAGGAGCATGGAAAATGCTAAAGATGGAAAAA
>NW_011109896.1:0-427 GCF_000146605.3 Meleagris gallopavo
TCCAGAAGAAGTCTAAGGGAAAAGAAGAAAGGATATGGGAGGGCCGCCTGTGCAGTGCTGTGAGCAGATAACACACGAGGGGCTTCCAGGCCTGCTGCTAAAAATGAGAAAGGATGCGCACCCAGTGGGCCTCTAAATTGTACCCGTGTTGGGCTGGGAAAAATTATACCCAACTTATGCACTGGGAAGGAGAGGGAGAAGTGAGGAGGAAGGAGAGAGCAACAGCAGCGCAGTTTTGGGCAGCATTTGTGTGAAATAGCATGGTGTCAGTCTTATTTACCAACGTTTCTCCTGGCACAGAGATCGTACTTTTCTTCTAATTTATGTGAGGATTTCTATTTTGGTGTTTTACATTTGTAGAACTGCCCTTGTTCTGGTTAATGTATCAGTGACAGTGACATTCAGCGCCCAGTTAGGGATTCTAGCA
>NW_011109897.1:0-467 GCF_000146605.3 Meleagris gallopavo
TTCAAGAGGATTTGAAAATAGCCCATATCTGAAATGGGTTGGCTGCTTCTTTGTTTTCTCCCAGGCACAGGGAAGGCACGAGAACAGAACAAGTCACAGTTAACGTGTTTGTTCTTTGAACACAGTTGTAGCCATCTCCTTTTCTGCTTTAGTCAGGGAAGTCCAGAATGTGGAAGTGATTTTGTTTATGAGAATCAGAATGGGCTCCTTTAAGTGTTACATGTGCCCTCTTAGCGAGGGCCCAAGAAGGACATTTAATAATTTAGAACTTATCCAGGGGACTGAGTGTTTTAGTTTATCCCCACATGAACATTAACTCTGAGGAAATTCTTCCAGGTTAGTGCACTAAACCAAGGAAACCAGGTCACATCCACCAAACAAGCATGGATTACCTGTGCCAGCAGAACTGCCTTCTCATCAGAGACTTGTTCACTCTGTACTTGTCCTAGACCATTATTTTCACTTTT
>NW_011109898.1:0-478 GCF_000146605.3 Meleagris gallopavo
AACTATATTCATTCTATCTTTTAAATTAGAAGATTTACAACCTTACAACTTTCTTTGCCTTTTTAGCAACTTATAAAAGAGTCATATTGAATTAACAGAAAGCATATAAGCCACCACAAAAATCACTCAAAATTAGAAATGCATATAAGAGCAAAAAAAATATCCCAGGAATACTACATGGGGAAAAAAAACAACTATCAATGCACATCCTAAGTCCTCACTTCTCAGTCACTCTTCTACAGCAATTCCTAGAAAAGGCAATTATCAGAGCAAATAATCCCATTAACAAAATCCTAGCACATGATATACTTGATTAGAAACTATTAAACAGAAAAATTAAGAAAGCTAAAATAAGCTAAAATATTACTAGCTTATTGATAGCATACACTTAGCTTATTTTGAGAAACTTTGGTATATAGTTCCTCACAACTACATTCAGTATTGTCCAATTCCAGCGATACAAGCCAGAGAGCTCATT
>NW_011109899.1:0-518 GCF_000146605.3 Meleagris gallopavo
TTCCTGTGAGGCAGACAGATTGCTGGACTAGATTTATTCCTTCCAGACTTACTTTTCAGTGCACTAAAGATGTGGCAATTTCAGGTAAGTTTAATTTTTTAAGGACAGTACTGTACCCTAGAGAAACAGTGGGGAAACTAGAATGTGGAACGTGGAATCAAAGACCACAACAAGGACATCATGTGACCAAATACCAAATCAGACAGACCTGTGTTTCTTCTGTATTACACCTAGTCTTTAATTATTTAATTCAGTAAATCAGGCTCAGCATTAAAAGGGACAACTCACAGATTCTGTATCTCTCCTCTATACCCCTTTAACCCCGGTTAATATTTGCAATCCATTTTCCTAATACTGTAGATGTCTCAGGTCACAGTCACATGAGTTTCTTCTGTTGTTGCTGCTGCCACCTACACTTATCATTCTGCTGTAGTAGAAGGGCATCTGGAAGAATTTCTTGTTTGGCACTCACATAATCAAAACTGCAGACCATGTAAGTGGTGACATGTGAATTCCTC
>NW_011109900.1:0-552 GCF_000146605.3 Meleagris gallopavo
ATATGAGATGTCCTAAAGATTTTAAATAATTTGGGAAGGGATGGAAGTGTAGAGAGAACAGTAGAATGGTAGATCTTGTAAGGTTTTGAAATAGTACTTCTACAAAGTGGTTAAAAAAAAGGAATTCGAACAGGCAGATCTCTAAAGAAAAAAGGGGGGAAAATCCATGTTTTGAAGCGGTAATTATTTAGGAAAAGGAAATGGAGGGGGGAAAAAAGTCCTGGGGTCCAGCAAAGTACTACAGACAGGATTTAAGATGATGAGATGATGTCTGACTATGCATAAACAGCAGTTCTTCAGGTTTTGAGATTTTGACTCTTGATATGTATAGTGATACTAGAAGTGAGGTTAGTCTTATTAAAATACGGTTTTGTGGAGACATGAGCTGTTCAGACTAGTGAAACGATAGAGGGTAGCATTTCCTAACAGACATGGTTCCCTTGACAGAGAGAGATCTCCAAGAGTGATGGAGCACAGAATTATATCCTCCATCGTAATCAGTAATTCTGATTGTAGGCTGTGCTGTTGAGATCAGTTAGTTTCTTGAAAGGA
>NW_011109901.1:0-468 GCF_000146605.3 Meleagris gallopavo
GCAAAGGAAATGCTCATGCCAGAGCTCCTCAGCCCTGACATGCTGCCTTTTGTACACTATGTTGCACGTTGAGCAACACCCAAAAAGGCAAATTGTCCACTGCGTGTGAAATACTGACAACTTTTCCATTACTGCACAGTAGTACTATGCTATTTTTCTACAGGTCTTTCTTTCAGCTCTTGGAGTATTTAAACAAATTGAAAAATACAAGTTTTAAAAATAGTTATTTTATTATTTTAGACTTCTACAATTACTCCATTTAACTCCCTCTTAGTCAACTGCTCTTTCTTTCATCTGGCCATGACTATTAAAAGCATTAATAATTTAAGCTCTACCTCTACAACTAAAGCTGGATGCATTTTGATGAGCTACAAGTGCTTCTTTTCACTTGCAGAAGGGCATGATACGATGCTGAGCAAAAAGAAAACCCATCTGATGTTCTCTGACGTTTTGCTTTTAGGATAAATA
>NW_011109902.1:0-444 GCF_000146605.3 Meleagris gallopavo
AAAACTCACAAAGCATTTTTAAAGGAGGTTTTTGAGGGACGATGCATTATTCACTACTTCCTTGCAGCAAGGAAGCCCCTATGTGCTTTAAGGCTGTCCTCTCTAGATACAAAAACATGCTTTGTGATCAGCATACAACAAAGTGGTTTTGGTATTGAACAAGGGATGTTCTCCTCTAACAGCAGACTGTTGAACACCTGCAGTAAGGAAAGCATTCACATAAACTCTGCACTGAGTTACTTCATAAATGAGAAAACAGCGTTCTGACCATGAGCAATGCATGAGTAAAGTAGCAGGTAGGCACGGGGAAAAAAGCTTAGTGCAAATCCTCCTCCTCTTGTGCCTTTCAGAGATTTTGTTTGTGGATCCCGGATGCATCTGGACGCAGAAAAAGTGTAAGAAATGCCTATTTTGGAGGGAGCAGAAAGCATCTGCTGGATGCAC
>NW_011109903.1:0-433 GCF_000146605.3 Meleagris gallopavo
TTCTCCTCCGACCACTGACCAAAATGCTGAGGATGGTTGGCACCCTGTGCTGGAAGCCCTCATCCCATAGGGCGGAGGTCAGCGCCGTGCAGTGCTCTGTGTGCACCCTTCCTTGGAGGAACACCGTGGTGCTATCAGGAGGGGCTGATGCTCCATCTCCCTGCCCTCATTCTCTTGGTTTTACATCAGTTTGGGCTTAATCCAGAAGCAGGATCATTATTGTCTGTGCAGTCCTAAAATTGTGCCTGGCACAACTTCAGCCCTCCTACCCCCTCCGGCCACACACCCACCCTCACGCCCGGCTGTCCTACAGCTGCTGAGCTGCAGAAGGGAGCCTCAGAGCCTGGATCAGCAGAGAGGGCAGGCAGGGTGAGCATCGATCGGGGGAAATCGACAGTGAGAGCTGCCAGTGCTTATCAAGGAGAGAACTCAA
>NW_011109904.1:0-601 GCF_000146605.3 Meleagris gallopavo
ATATAAGATCTACCTGCAAGCAGAGAAACTTACTGAGCCAGCATAATGAATAAGTTCAAAGTGAGCTTCATATTTCCTTTTCTTATCAGGCCTGGGCTTCTGGAAGTTAGGTGACTTGCCAAGATGATTGTCATAAAGTTTGGCTTTGAACGTCATATCTGTAGCTTTTGGGAACATACATTCTTCTTCAAGGATAGACAGGATTCCCAATGGCTGTTGATTTAAAAAAGATCATTGTTGGAAAATGTTTAGGCTGCCTGCAAGAGATGTGCAGACTTTAAATTTGATCCAGCGGAACTTTAAGCCTGCAAAATTTCTTCTCATTCTGAGGAGGAAATCTTTCAGTTAAGATACTAATCACAGCTTTGGCTTTCTGTAGGGTGTTTCTGCCTTTGAGGTTTTGTGATGACTTCAGAAATGATTCAGTTTACATTTGGACCAAGTAATATTTATTATTCATCTCTCAGGAGTAGACAGACTAACTTCCTAAGACTTGACAAGGCAGATTGAGGAACTAGGATGACTGGCATAATTATTCATTGACATTAAGCATGTGCAGAACAGAGTAAATAGGAGAACAGTAGGAACAGAGAAAGAGGAA
>NW_011109905.1:0-545 GCF_000146605.3 Meleagris gallopavo
TTGAAAGGAAGTTTTCCATCTGAAAAGTATACCAATCCACCTATTCTACACGTATTATACGAGCTGTGTAAGATTTGTGCATCAATACTGGAATCAAAGGGAAATTCTCCCCAAAAAGACACTAGAATGATTTGGGTGCATTAGTAGGTACGTGTCATCATCCCCCTGCACACACACACCCACCCACCCCCCAAGGGCACACACAGAATTTGCAACTGATCTTGTTCCCTTCTTACAAGGAGAAAAAAAAAAAAATCTATATTCAATTCCTTATTATGCCTCTCATCATATGAATATACAAGCCAAATTTTGCTAAATCTTTTGTTCGGGGTAAGGTACTTTCTCTTCAAAATTAACGCATCTTGAGATATGACCTCTCATGTTCACTACGTTTATTGCCCTTTTTTAAACTAAAATAAATCATATGGGGCTTTACTATGTTGTATCACCTCTGCTAAACTGATTTGAAGGGCAGTCTGGAATTGTTTTTGTTCTTTGTTTTTTAAACATTTGAAGCTATACTGACATACAGAAACATTTGATTC
>NW_011109906.1:0-487 GCF_000146605.3 Meleagris gallopavo
TTTGTCCTCAGTAGTAAACCATCTGAAAAGAATGATTCAGTCACAAGATACATAAGAGGCATATAAATGAATTGGTTTTGATTAGTGTTTGAAAATTCAGCAAGTTTACTAGTGAACACAAATTACGTGCTCACTAGTTTGTGGCTATGTTTCTTTTTTTCTTTTTTTTTTTTCTGTAGATACCCACAGAGTCATGTTCATACAGTCACAAAACAGAAGTGATGTGCTATATGTATGTATACTGATAATAGCTACAGCCATAACATTTATTTTACTTTCTCTCTGCCGCTCCATAGAAAAAAAAAACAAAACAAAAAAACCACAACCAAACAACAAAAAAACTACTTACAAAATAATTCTTCCAATGGAAACAATTTTAAGTGGAACTTCTGTGCCTCTTTCAAAATCTGTCATTAATGATAACACTTCCAATGTGTATAACCTGTACTTTACTAACTTAAACCAATTATGAATTTCTATTTTTTAT
>NW_011109907.1:0-623 GCF_000146605.3 Meleagris gallopavo
CCAAGGGAGTCTCTAGAGCAAGGTCCAGATCCCACCAGCTGCAAGAGTTCTGTTCCTAATACAAAGCATGAGAAATGTGCTTGCCAGAAGAGCTACCTCCACAGCAGGACGACAGCTGATGGTTTTCTGATGAAGCGCTTGCCATCCATAACCTTGAGATTTTTATAAACCTTGCTGTTGGCTTCCTGCCTTCATGGCAAAACAGTCAGAAGTGAAAGCCTAGTTCTGTTGGAAAAAATGCATGCGGTTTGGTGAGGGGGGAAAGGATGTAAGTTTAATTCATAGCTGTCCCAAGAGCTGGAAGACGAACAGGAGTGCTGTGCTGGCCTTGCTCCTGCCCACTGCTGCTTCAGGGCATCCGGGCACCAGGAGCTTGGAGGAAGCTGGACTGCTGCAGTGCAGGTTCAGGTTTTCCTTCCTGCTCTGTCTGGACGGTGCAGACAACACAGGGTAAACCTGGAGCTGCTGCCGTTCCAATCTTAACAATACCCACCTTCTGACACACAGAGTGCTACCTGGAAGAGACAGCAACTTCACTGTTAGCAGCCCTTTCTGGTAAGCCGTACTGGGGCTGTTAATCAAGATCGCGTCCTGATCTTGAAATAAGCCAAGCCTGTCATCTC